>NW_025894032.1:0-13154 GCF_002878395.1 Capsicum annuum | reverse complement strand
AAATAGACGCTCACACTCTACATTTTCTCAACTTCTCATCTTACAAAGAATCCTTATTTTCCTACCTTCATAAACTAAATATGACTTATTTCTAGCCATTTGCTTGCACACTTACCTGATATTTAATCCTATATTCATAACTATAGTCTCGCGTAAAACAAGTATGCAATCGCTCATCACTACATCATTTCATAAGAAGAGTTCAGTAAAGGGTTAAAACATGAGGACCTGAAGCATGAATGAATACTATACCGAACTAGACACTTATAGAGGCCTGAGGAATAGAATGTCAACATCATAGATGTACCAAGAGACTTAAACTTAGGATATGCGTGTCATAATTTGAACTTAGCTGATCATTAGGGCTATAACATGAGTCATGGGAACTGAACATACTGTAAAGCATGACATGAGTACATGAGTCATGAGCTGCATGACCAGAGTCTGGAGTTTCTGTATTCATGGAACCTGATTCGTAACACTAAGTGAACTTGAACTCGTTATACTAGGAACTGTAAGTGTGCATGATTGCTAAAATTCATGAATATGGGCTTTGATCATAGAGCTGTCATGGAAGACATGAATAGACATCATGATAACTGATGGGTTTTGAGAGTCTAAAATATGATTCTGACATAATTTGCATGATCATTATCGCTACTGGAATAGACAAAAGTGACATTACCGAATGCTATGATGAACATGTCTAAGTACTACTTAAACACACAGTTCATCAAGTCCATGAAAGCTGTTGGGGCATTGGTAAGATCAAAAGACATGAATAAGAATTCAAAGTGACCATACCGAGTTCTGAAAGCTATTTTCAAAATATCACATTCTTCAACTCTGAGCTGATGATAGCCTGATCTGAGGTCGATCTTAGAAAAGTAACTGGCACCCTAAATTTGGTCAAATAAGTTATCGATTCTGGGAAGTGGATACTTTTTCTTAATCGTCACTTTATTTAGCTAACGGTAGTCAATACACATTCAAAGAGAACTATCTTTCTTATGCACGAATAAAACTGGTGCACCTCACGGGGAAATACTGGGTCTAATAAATCCATTATGTAGGAGAGCTTTCAACTGTTCTTTTAATTCTCTGAGTTCTTCTAGAGCTATTCTATATGGCCGAACATATATGGGCTGAGTATCTAGAAGAAGGTCTTTTTCGAAGTCAATTTCCCTTTCTGGAGAAACTCCGGGAATATCTTTGGTAAATACATCTGGGAATTCACATGCCACTGATACTGATTCAAGAGTAGGGGTTTCTGAGCTACAGTCCTGGACTCGAATGTGAAGGTAGACACATCCCTTAGATATCATTTTTTCTTGCTTGAAGGTAAGAAACTAGCTGACCTAAAAGTGCTGAAGTACTACCCCTCAACTTAAGGACGAGTTCATTCGGAAATTGAAACTAGAAAATTCTTTTCTTCATTCGACTCAGGGATAGCAGGAATGAAGCCAATTCATGCCGAGAATAACATAAAATCAGTCAACTTTAATTTGACTAAGTCAGCTGAAGTAACTTTTTGAGATATCATAACTAGATAGTTCCTATATACCCATCAGGACATGATAGATTTACCTACTAGGGTAGAGACTGAGAAATGCTCTGCTAGAATTTTTGGACTGACTTTGAAATCAACGGGTATATATGGAGTAACGAAGGATAATGAATCTTGTGGATCTAACAAAGAATAAACATAAAAATGGAAAACTTGTGATGTACCAGTGACCACATCAAAAGAACTTTCCTGATCCTGTCGGGACTAAAGAGCATAAAGTCTATTTTGGCGCTGCCCACAGGTGGCACTGGAAGCGGCAACCTGCAGATTCGGGCGATCGGACTAAGCTAGCAGACGATTATAATGACCCTAAGAACCTGACTGGGGATAATTTTTGACTCTGTGGCTTGGCTTGCCACATCCGAAACACACATCACTGCCAGCTCTGCAGATACTCTGGTGGTTTCTACCGCACTTCTGGAAAAGAGGATTTGTTCATCCACCTTTGATCCTAGAAATTATGGCCCTCTTATTATTCCTACCCTCTTTCCTACACCTCTTCTTCTCACTCTACAGAGCATGAGCCATAAGCCTTGATAGGATAATAGCCAGTTGATTGTTATAAGCAGCTACTGAATAAGCCAAGGCGGTGAACTCAACTCTAAATTCATAGTAGGAGGCATGCTTATTCAAGGGATCTACCTGAATGGGCGGAGGGGCTGGCGGATTTTCATTACTTCTCTCATTAGCTTCTCTAAAAGGCATGTTCTGGAAGCATAAGGAATTATACTATGAGTTTAAATTGAGCATATGCTCACCACATGATATGAATACTAAAGGAAGGGAGACTTTTTCGAAAACATCTCATAGCCTCTTGTCCATAAGTATGGCACGCTATACACCCATGCATAAGAATCTACTAGATGCGGCTTTCAGACTTCCTAGGACTCTGTTGAACCTTAGGCTCTGATACTAATTTTGTAATTCCCCGAGTTTGTAACCCAGATGCTACATAATTCTCATAATCCTGAAGGACCACAAGCTAACCCATGATTGGTACCTGTTGCATTAACTAAATAGTAATACTGAAATTATGTGGAAATTAGGTAAAAAACATGCCATAAGGTTCAATACTATAATAAAACTGATTATGATATAACAATACCAAAACTAAAAACATATGTCTGAAAATACTCTAGTATGAAAAGCCTCTAAACTGTCTGAAATATGGAGTTGATGGGACAAGTCCCCAACTAACTCCGAACTACTGAAATAAGCTAAACTACTTAAATAATAATCATGTCCTTGAACTAAGAGGACTCACTACTAACTCTATCAGTTGAATATCTAAACTGCTAAGTATGTTTGGGAGCCCACATGTCTGTACCTATGATATAAAACATCATAACGCAAAAGAAAGGTATGCATCAATACTTTGAATGTACTGGTATGCAAAGTAAGGTAGAATTAAATGCATGGGTTCATATGCATGAGTACACTGACTGAATGACATGAATATAACTGAATAAAACTACATGTGTTAATACATAAACTGTAACTAAGATCACGATAACACTGGAAACTGAGTTCTAAATTAATAATTTATTGATATCTGAGTTTACTGATACTATGAAGCTGATAATTGAGTGACTGTATCTGACAGTCTTGATTTTGTGGAACTATACCAAGTTCTATACTAAACTGAGCGACTATATTTGACAGTTCGAAATCTGAAGAACTAAACTACATTCCATTGTGAGATTGGAACTGAAACTGAAACTATGGAAAATAATCATCTAACTGACATGTCTCTCTCTGAACTGATTGGGGTCTAACCTATAACCCCAGATGAAAGGGTGTTAGTACTGTGCCATAGGTAACGATAAGTTGAGTCACTCTCATCTGGTAGGTGCTATGAAATGAGAATAGTGGTACCCTTAACTGCCAGGTAGATCACCTCATCAACCCTCTACTGGCAGGTTGATGTCTCAACCTATGCTGACTACATAGTTCTCGAATACAAGGACTATTTCTAAGGATCACACCCTCTACTGATAGGTGAGTCCCCATTCGTGGGTTTACTTGGTGTTGAATCCTACTCCTAACTGAATAGAAACTGAATGGATTTCTAGTTCATATTTGGCTTGACTGAACTGTAACTGATTATACCGTCTAACTGAATAGAATTGAGTTCACTCAATTCCATTGTCTGGTGGAATACTACTGAATTCTATTAACTGGTTGAATTTACTAAGGTCTGAACTGAATAATGAACTGGAATGGACTGATATTAAGTCTATTAAGTTTTTCCTGAGTTCTGTAACTGACTGAGAGTACTACTAGTCCTGACATAACTGATAATATCCTGATACTTACCAGGGCTCTAGATAATCAGCTAAATTGTTGGGTATTATTCGATAGCATAAATTAATAGACATGGCATAATTCTTGAAACATAATAAATAACTACTAGATCATCATTCATTCATTGGGATATTCTAGCAAACACTTGCATGACATGAACTTGAATACATGCTAATATGATATAATTTCATTATTTAATTCTCATGAACAACTCATCAAACACTTGGAAGGCATTATATATGCACATAGTACTAATCAACTAATGAGCATCACAAATTTTAAGGCTTTAACTTGAATTCATATGATAATACATACATAATAGTTGTTTTTACATAAATCTTGCACTTAATCATGGAATAGAAATCCAATCAACATTATAATCATGAATACACTTGAATCACAATCATGGAAAGCATCAAAATCAAGTTACTTGATGTTTAAAAGAGTTTCTTGAACTCCACTGGTGGAAGGAACCCTTGGATGAACACTTGACATATATTAGTGCCTGAATTATGAAAGATTAGTGGTGGTTTCTTGCATTCTTGATTTGAAATTGATCCCCCTAGAGTTTTTGTTCTTGAGAAATTTGAGAATAATTAATGAATTTAGCCTTTAAAAGGGTTTAGTCTAGTATTTTGGGGGCTAATAAACATGGGGAAAAGACCCTATTAACCCTGAGGATGCTGTTTTTTAATGAATGAAAGGTCAAAAGCAAAGGGGTAGGTGTTCATGAGAAGATATCAAATGCAAAAGAATGTTCAAGTACCTGAAAGGTTAAGAAGGAAAACTGTAGTTGAGTATGCAGTAAAAAAACAAGTTCTGATAGGATGAGGAGATTCCTTTAGTGAACCTAATAAAGATGAGAGGTTGGGAGATACTTATATACCAATAATGGAAGATAGTCCAGTTGCTTATGATTCCCAGTTTGCATTCATGGCAAATGGAGGAGATGAAAAAAAGAATAAGGTAACTGTCTCTGACATTGAGAAGAAGCTTGAAAATTATTTTAATAAGAAGTTAAATAAGCTAGCAATGTATTAATTGATACGGTGTGCAATTTGAGTATTGAGAGAATGGTCTAGAATAAAGGATAGAGAATCGAGAGCTTGAATTAATTTCCTAACTCACCAATCTAAAATAGAAGAATAGTGGGTTAAGTTAAAATTTAAAAATCTTAGTTTGGCGAGCCAATTGAAGAAAATAGATGTTTCTGATAGCAATAGGAACAAAGAGGCCTCATAGCTTCAAATTGAGCTTGAAGAAGAGCTGAATAATTTTCAAGACCATCTCATGACTGCACTCTATAAGAATGATGAGTTAGAAAGGGACCTAGTCCGTTTGAAGGAAGAACTCAAAAAATCTCTTTAGTGGACCTTTATTCTCACAAATCCTCTCCAATTTCACTAGTCAGGGAGTCTACAATGGCAAGGGGACTGGGTATCAGTACAAAGCTCAATCTTCTAGGTCACAAGAAAAGGATGTTCAAGATTTCATAAACAAAGTCCATAAACCCTTGTGAACTCTCTGTGGAAGAGATTGACACCTGAAGGAACACTGTCAAAGCTGGAATAGAGCAAGAATGTTCAATGATAGATACATCTAGCAAGATCTGGGAATTTCATGTCCTTGAAAATTATGAAGAAAAGGTCTCTACCTAGATGGACTAAGAAGGATTTGATAACTCCATAGTCTTCTTACTGGGAGCTCAAAAATATGTAGGTTACTAAATCAAACAAGTGATTATGGGTCTAGGTTGGAGAAGGGAAATTGCAATAGGGAATATTTATTAAAAAGTGGGTGTTCGGAGCTTAATCTTAGTAGATCTGACTGTGTTTTTTCTCTATCAAGAGACTCCATGGAGGAGGTTTCATATTTTGAAACAACTAAATTCAAGGTACCTGGTCCTTAGAAGACTCTTCTTAGAAAATAAAGTTACAACAAGTGTACCTCTAAGAATTAGCTATGTTTAGGAGGCAAGTATCCATATGAAGTAGTGCAGTATAATCTAACTCAACTTCATACCTTTGAAGGTATACACTCATGGGAACAACTTGAAAATAAAATAAATAAGGCTAGAACAAGCAGGCAATTCAATTAAAAGGAGAGGTACCTAGTTCCATCTCTCAAGTTAGTACCAACAACATGCCTAAGTAATCAGAAAATACTATTTGAAAAGGCATGTATATTTCTTTTCTCTAAACTGTCAAATCTCTTGTAAAATAGTCATACTTATTAGATTCAGACATGTCAGGTCAAAAGAAACTTCAGTTAAAGTCATTGGTCATCGTTAAAAGTTCTAAATTAGTCCTTCTTGTCAGATGTACCTTAACTAGTTCTATTCATTTTCCTAAATAAGCAATCATCCTAACCTAAATTGGTTCATCTCTCTTTTTCAAATCAAATGGATGATGTTATTACCTACTCAAACTCTGCAAGAAATCCAAAACCTATAATCAAGTTAGACTCCACTGAGCCATCCTTAACCTTAGAAGTTCATGCTCAGGAAATCATGACAGACTATTCAAACCAAGGGTCTAGGTCATCAATAGAACAAGAAAATCTTTCACCAAAAAAAATAACTAATTTCCTATGTCGTTTGTAAAATCCAAAAAAACTGAATTGTCTTAAACACAACAAGAACCAAATTCTCCTACAAAGACAAACCTAAGCAACATTTTTTCTCTATTTTTTGTTAAAGACATTCAATTTAAAAGAGTTAAGAGTTGATTTTTCCTCCAGTGAGAATTGGGTAATTGAGAATCTACTACTTCTTGCTTGTGGCAACATAGAAAACTTAGTTGATGGAGTAGAACAGGAAGTTTGTGATATTGATGTAGTGAATGGGTGAAAAGATATGTTATTACCTCCAAATGAGGAGAATGAAGAGATTGAGGACAAAGTACCTCTAAGATGGACTGTGAAGAAATGCAAGGGCAATAGAAAAAGGAAAAAATAAAATATTAAAGTTGTGGAGATTGATATAGGAGAGAAATTGATTTCAAATGGTATTGTTTTTATCAAAAAAGTAGAAAGGATGATCTTAGAATTGAGAGGACCAGGTCCTCTATACCAAAGTCTAGTAGCTCTGCTGGAATACGGCAAAAACTTATAGCCGTTAAGAAAAGAAAAAATTCAGAGGGACAAGGTCCTAGGAAAAGAATAATTAATAATAAATGATAAACAAGTAGTAAGCTTAAAATAAAGAAACGAAATGATGAAAATAATGACATTTCCATAGAAAGAAGAATGGGGAACCTGAGAACACAAAAGGTGTTGTCAGGAAAAATGTTTGATCCCTAAATTTTTGAGAAACCTGGGATGATTGAACTGGTTGAATATGTTAGGTATTGATACTCCCAAATTATACCTCTCTTATGCGAGAGTAAGTGGTCATTGTGAAATATAGAACCCAACTGGGTTGGGTGTTGAATCCCATAGGGAATACCGTGTTCACTAAGTATTGTGACTGTTATTAGACTGTTGATCTAAGGTTCCAAAATAAAGGGGGTTTTGAAATGTTAATAGTGTTCTTTCGTATTTGTGTCACACAAAAGTCCAGCTACTGAGAGTTAATGTAGATATAATTTCAATGAGAATAAATTAACTAGGGTTATGCTCACCAAGATGTTCAAACAATTAGGGTTGTGAGTTTGTGTTTGAATTTAACTTATGTATTCAATTGCAAGAATTATTGAATTCTAAGAATTACCCACATGTTTCTCAATCTAATGAGTGTTTCACCCTTTACTTCTCTCGAACATAAAGGATTCATGCATTATTCAATAACACTCTCATGAGGGTTGATCCTATTAAGGAATCAACTCGTTAACCCAAAGGGTAAACCTATGGAGTTCATGTGAATCACTTTTTTTCCAAACATCCACTTTCTTATTAGACAAGTAGAGTTCATGGGCTCACTTCTTAAGTTTGCAACCAAGAGATGTCATTATAATGAAGAAATATTTATGCAATTTTGATAAATGTTAGAAATAAACCAATTCACAACCCTAAAATTGTTCTTTACATCAGGGCTCCGATAAAGATATATTGATGTTCATAAATGGCTTCAAGAGGGCACTTACAAAAGTCACAATATTGTTCTTATCGATCTTCAATAGAAAATATAAAAATTAATAATCAAATCTCAATCTCTAGATTTAAATCTTAATGAAAAGTGTTACACATCTCTTAATAGAGGAGAAAGTATGAAACTAATGATAAAAGATCTGGACTAAACCCTAATACTTGGTATTTATATGATTCCAAAACTGGAGTTTTTAAAATTCAAACTCAAATTTTCTGCTTTATGGTTGATAGGTCAAGTGATAGTTCATCGCAGGTCCAATGGTCCATCGCTTTCACCGTTGCTGGGTCTTCAGTGACTCCATTCTCTGCTTTTTAGTGATGGGTAGTGCAACTGCCCATTGCAAGTTTGATGTTCCATTACTTGGATCGTTGTTGGGCTTTCAATGATTATCTGTTCTATATCTTGGTGATGGTTCAGACCGATGGTTCATTGCAGACCTGACAATCCATCACATGGACCATCGCAAGATGTCCAGATTCTATGAATTCTACTTTTGGTTTACGGTTTGGACCGATGGATCGTTGCAAGGTCGATAGTTTGTTGCCTAAGCCGCCACTGCTCATTTTACCTCTGGTTTGCTTAGATTATCCAAGTTATCCTTCACACTCTGTTCTTATCTTGAAAGCACTAAAATACCATGTTAAATATAATAATGGCTGCTTGAAAACGCACAATTATCCTAAGAAAAAGTCCTAAAATATTTCGTTAAAAGTCAGAACATCAACATCCTCAACTTAAGGCAATTGCTTTTCCTTAAGCAACTCAACTCCAGGATACATATATGAACAACATCATGATGGGCATTTTACAGTTAAACCAACACAATGATACAACCATTCCACTACCAATTTGGTTATGCTCTCTCAACACACATTGATCTACTACTGGCATTAACTACTAATCAACATATTCGTAGCTACAGATACAACACCCCAAGGAAATAAATAGAACAGATATAACTCAACATGCCCTCAAAGCCAAAGAAGTCCATCTCACATCAGATAGTTAAATCGTGGATGAAATTAAGCCTCTCACTCTTAGAAAAGAAGTTACCAAAACAATGTACACCTATAAACTTTCCCTTGTCATCTAATGTTCTCTTATGATTGACTAGCCAAGATCAAGTAGGACTTGCTAAGGGTTATAATGAGGTTTTAGGCTCGGTGAGGGTTATTCATTTGGATAAGTGACTTAAAGTATAAGACTTCACTCTCTTTACACTTTTTAGTAGCTACTTAAAAGAATTAAAAACCCTTTCATTCATTCGCAGTTATTCATCAATGCTCTTGTCATAACCCAGTATTTTTTTTAAGATGATAACACAGAATCAACCACACTCAAATTATGCAGATGTATAAATTTGAGGTACACAGTATCTATTTAGATTGCTAACTAGACCAGGGCCGGATGCTACCCCTCAAATCAATTTCAACTCAACCTCCTAGGCTGCCAACAATCTAGTAGTAGCCATCCTCTACTCAGGCGTTTTTCCTAAGTTAAAGTGCACAATGTCCATAATTGGACCAGGGCCAAAACTAAATGCTTAACACCTTCTAGAGTGTGAATCAAACTCATTTGGGTAGAAAAACACTAACACAGCTCAACAGGCTTGATAAGGGAAAAACAATATTTTTGGTAGGTCAATTATTTGGCTAAGTGGAGTAACAACACAAAGAGGACTACTATGCTATCTTATTGGGTCAAAACAGATGACAATATCTAATGAACCAAGCAAGTTCTAGGAGTAACACTTATTTTAGAACTACACAAATATTTACCCACAAAGACACTAAGTTAGTTTCTATCCTACTAATTCTTGGGATCCAGATCACATAGCTATTCTTTGCTTCATTACTAACTTCTAATGCCATTATCAGAGTCACACATGGTTGCATAGAAATCTACTACTTGGTAAGAGGAATTAATTATACAAAAATGAAAAATCATAATTTTTCCACCATTAGTTGTCATCCATATATATACAACAAGGTGCTAACAGGAATGGAACTTTTATTTCATGCAACAACATTACCAATAGAACATGTCTTGGGGAAAGGAAATTTTAACCCTACAGTTAATCCTAGGCAGTAAATGAAAATGCAACAACTTAATAACAACCTAGACATGAGGATTCTCCTAGATAGCAAATGGGAGGAAAATAATATCGGCAACACAACCCCCCATTGTACAAGAACATCCCACCCCCATAGAAAAATAATGCTTTATCCTCAATGCTTATAATTTTAAGTACAAAGAAGGGGAAATAGTTATGGTGCCTCTTATTCATCTGAGGCATCTGTGAAGTGCGGTGAGGCTTTTGTGTCCTTACCTAATGCTATGTTGACCCATACGGTAGTGGGAGTGCTCAAAATATCACTCTCCAAAATCAAAGGTACCACAATGCCAGCAGGATCTACAGTTTGCCTCTTAGATGGGGCTGAATAGGTGGATACCTCAGCTACTTCTTCCTCTGATTTCTTCCTTCTTCTCTCATTATTTTTCCTTGATTTCCTTGTTGCTTTCTTCATGTCATAATGCTCTCGATCTTCTAGTGGCATGGCTTCAAGTCTCTTTTTTTTTTACAGCTTTTCGTGCAACTTTTTCATCAGTCTCCGCTACTTTCTTAACCTTGTCTTTGATTGGTCGCCCCATTAAGACAATAAGACCTTTATCTTCATTACTTTCAATCTGGATTGGATCAAATATAGGATGATGTAGCTGCTGATTCATCTTATCAATGTCAGCTCAGATTTGTTTAACTTTTTCCATCAATTTTACAAAATTCAAAATGGACATGGAATCCAGCTTCTTGTTGATTCGTTCCTCCATGTTGTGCAATCTGAGTCTTATGAGCATGGTAAAATAGCTCTTTAGAAATAATGTAGCCAAAATCCACTGTCAGCCCCTCAATCAAAGCAGCAATAATCACAGCTGTAGTATGTTTTAGGCGATCATCTCCACCTATTGGCATCAAACTCAGCCTCATAATTTCCCACAAAAACTTATCACTAAAGCTTAAGGATGACTTGGATATCTTTTTGCGAGGATTATATAGCCATGCAGGCTCTCCTCCATCTATCAATATTCTGGCTAACCATGGATTTTGTTAATTGCAAGTAAACAACTGATTCTTCAAGTCAGGTATTGCACTTGGTATCTGGTATTCAGCCGAACAAGAATATGTTCAATGTACGCTCTGAGATATCTATGCTAACTCAACAAACCAAAACTGTGTCCAGCTTGTTTATGTCAGCAGCTGAATTTCCTAGGGGACAATTCTTCTCCAGAAATTCCAAGTAATTGGTGAGAAACTAACATACGAAGTTTGGTTGGTAGGATCCCAGTGGTCTGCTCATCCATGTCAACTCATATTCATTGATTCAGAGTTCAAGTTCTGGATACTTGGGCAAGTTAGTTGTCATAATATAATGTTCTTAAAAAATGGGCCTCTTTATGGCTACCTTGTCTGTTGGTGCCAACACTTTATAGAAATGTTCTCGAGCACCCTCAATCTACCATCTTATAGCTTCCTGTACTTGTGGATCCTTGTCCCGAACTAAATTTAGGTCTGCTAGTTCTGGACTTACCTGGAAGGGGTTAGATACTTCAACCCCTTTCTTAACTGAAATTAAACTTGAGCTACTATTGCTATTGCTTTCACCCTCCTCTTCATGCTGGGAGAATGAAGAGATGACTTGACGATTTCACTAGGTGTTGTGTGTTAGGGCATCTGCATCTTGTGATAGCCGTTGTCTAGCCCCTTAGTCTTTACCTCTACCCCTGGTGGTTGGTAATTTGTTTTCCATGATACCTACAAGTGAAATATTTATCAGTTCACAACTTAAACTAGAAGATAGAAAAAATTATGGACCGGTGATGGTTAGGGCGACGGTCCATCGACCCAAACTGTCTGGGTATTTCCTATAACCTTCACTCTGAGAAGTGGCAACAATTTCAAGAAATGGGGCATCGGGTATCAGACAGTTTGTCGCTCTGACCATCGCCTGTCATTCACTTTAAGACATTATTTTGGAATTTTGCCGAACACCTTGCATACACTTCATACAAAGACTATTTTTATGGCCTTTTTATCAATAATGTATGTCCAGATTTTGCCATTTTTTAGTCCATGGGTTACTCATACTTTCCCCAAGACAGTGTATGTTATGTTTCAAATCACATCATCACCACACAATACCAAACATAAGAAGAGAATTGGTTCACTTGATTTCCTTTACCTATTCTATTACTCATCATATTAAAGAAAGATAGAGAGTGAAAAGGAATTCATACCTTGTTATTGCAGTACACTACTTTGACTTTCCACTATCAAAATAGGACGCTCTATGCCACCTTATTTTGGAGACGAGCTTGTTGTTTTTTGTGATTGAGAGCAATAAAGAAAAGATAGACTTTAAATAGATGGGGAAGAGGGAAGTGGAAAGTCTTCAGGGAGAACGAAAAGGATTTAGGTGCATTGAATTGTTTGGGAGTTACTCAATATCTTCAAATTATCTATGTTTAAAAAAATTTAGGTTGGATAATCATGAAAAAATTAGCTATTTAAATTTATACGACCCGACAGGCAGAAATAGGGTTATATACGACGATTTGTGTAAGGGTATTTTGTATAAGCGATAATCAATCGGTAGACCCATCGATACCATATATAGAACTTACCTTGGGGAACATTCGCAATGGTTGAGTAACGGTCTTTCCAGTATGAGACAGTCTATCGGTCACCCCATCGCGATTCTTCCAGTAACCTGGTTTTGGACTTTGCTGCGACGGCTACCACGATGATCCGTCGAGTCACCGATGATCTATCGGGTAACCCGTGGGTCACCCCTAAACTTTCTCTATTTTTGTTTTCCTACACTATCAGACTTGCACACCTACAAAAACCCTTCAATTTGTACAAAACAACAAAACAAACACCAAAATAACTCAAACTAGTGCTTTACAACAACACACTGTGGGTTGCCTCCCACTAGCGCCTGATTTATTATCGCGGCACAACTCAGTTATCTCGATTACGTAGACTTAATTGAGATAGATAGTAACAATAATGTTTATCAAGTCCTTTGGATCGATATAAAATTTCACCCGTTGCCTAATTACCTTGAAGAAACTTTTGTCTTTGTTTTCAAGTTTCACTACTCGAGATAAGTAGACTTGACTTACTTTAAATGGGCC
>NW_025894031.1:0-27696 GCF_002878395.1 Capsicum annuum | reverse complement strand
GGTTCTGCTAACCTACTTTAGGCCAAGACTTACGTTAGCCTTGACAACTTATTTACGGATGTTAGGCTTTGTTGATACTAATGAGCCTTTAGTATGAGTTTACTTCATGACTTGATGAATGGTGATTGTTGTTCCCCGAATTATGATATTTGGCTTATAAATGTTTTATGCCTCATGGCTATACGGTGGTTTATGGATATGATTATGGAAATAAGTTCTTAATATTTATTTGGGCCTAAGGCAGTAATTGTGATGTTGTAATTCTTTCAGACATATTATTGGGCCTATGGCCATGCTATGGTAATGGTTGGATTACGGGAAGTGTTTATCCTTGGGAATTATATGGCCATAGTTTATATACATGTTGATGTTTATGTACAATTGGGTGAATGCTGGTGATGGCATGCATAGGTTTAGTACACTCATGATTTTTAAAATGGTATATAGTATGATTTCAACTAAAATATGATTTTACTACCGTTTTTCCAAAAAAAAAAGGGTAAAATCCCACGTTTTGCCTTTTTAAATGGATTTCTTCATAACAAGAATCGTACCATCTTAAGAGGTGATATATATGCATTGAGATAGAAAATGGTGTTTTAATGATTTGGCCGAGATAGATTTAGGTCTATGATTTAGGTACTAGTGATTAGTCTAGTCATGAGGGATTCTAATGTTTTCTACAGTTTTATACTGATTTAGTCCCAAAGTTTTCCCTGGGCAATGGATTTTTGATTATTATATGAAGTCTATGTGAAGTGTTGGTGTATCATA
Organism: Capsicum annuum; assembly: GCF_002878395.1. NCBI lineage: Eukaryota > Viridiplantae > Streptophyta > Magnoliopsida > Solanales > Solanaceae > Capsicum > Capsicum annuum. The sequence goes on along the minus strand of NW_025894031.1, from coordinate 26,922 downwards.
TCATTTTTTTATTTTTGAGACTGTGATACAGTCTCGGGTGTTGTGCAATGACCTCCTATATCACCTCTTTTTATTTTTGAGACTGTTTGACGATCTCGGGGTTGTGCGATGACCTCTTGTATCGCATCATTATTATAAAGGTTGTACGATGGGCTAGGGGTTGTGCGACGACCTCCTATATCACATCATTATTATAGAGGTTTTGTGACAACCTGGGGCTTGTACGATGACCTCCTGTATCATATCATTATCATAAAGGTTTTTCAATGGCCTGGGCTACTTATTGTTTTACGAATTGTATTTTTGGGCATTCATTCTTGCATGTGCATTGCCTATCACCAGTATGTGCCTATATCTATCAGCCTTATGGGGGTTGCATAGGTATGGGTAATGATTATGACTTGAGGTGTGTTGTATTTTGATTGAACATTCTGAGCCTGGGATGGTAGGGGTACCTATCATGACCTGAACTTGGTCCTGATCATGATGGGTATCTCAATCCCACTATGGACCAGAGACCACCCCTATTTCCTAAGCTCATAAGCACTAGAACCCAATAAATAGAAATAAGAAGATGAACAAATGACTCAATGAAGCTACGAGTAAAACAATAGCCAACCCACTCACATGTGTCAACAATAACTTCTAAAACCAGAAACCAAACAGGTCCAGACATGCCCCTGACCATGACCAAAAGAATCCAAAAGTATTGAGTAAAAATAAATGAATAAAGAAATTATAAGGCCTTCCGAAGAATGAAGGCTCACCACGTCATAGCAACTTAACAAACGCGTTAATCGACCAAATGCTACATAGGGATAAAATAAGTGTCTTCGGACCCTACATTATGAAACAATGTAGCGTCCTAGGACAGTAAGTTAGATGAGCACTGGCATGTAACTAAGGAAAAGTGATAAAATAAATGACATGTCCAAAATTAGTCAAAAACACATACACACATTCATATATACATATATAATATGTCGGGATAGGGAATAAGGTTTAAGTATGAGATTTAAAATCATTATCCTGGACTGCGTAGCTCTATCTCTCCTAAGAGCACCCACGGGCTATATGTGTTCAATTCTCCATGCTAAAAGGGTCTCAGTAGGTATTAGCCGTATGAAATAGGAAAATCTGAGGAATGTCCAAAGCAACCGAGGCTCCAACCATTCCAAAAATATATATAATGTGTGAACTATGCACATGGTCATAAAGACCCACACGCTGGCGAACGTGGTTTCTAATATTGGTCCCCTTGGGACCTACATCTTCCACAGCGAGCTACACCACCACCTTAAGAGCAAATTAAAAACAATTACACACATTTCCATCCATTAGACGATGAGTCTTTTAATTAGTCATTTTTCGTTGGAATATCATACCAAATAAAGTTAATCTTGCAAACTAATTTCAAGGTTTCCAAAGTAAAGTAGATTATGTATATGTCTATGTTTCAAAATTAATTTCACAAGTTGGGTTGAGGTTCAAGCCAATCCCAAAGCATTAAGCCATAAAATTTGGGGAAACCCATGTTCACCATTCCAATTCCCATACTCATGCATTTGTTTAGTTAAAAAATCATGAGAATAAAGCATAAACAACAAATTCAAAACTATGGAAACTCAATTCATGTAACAACCATCCGAAAACCCTCAAACCCATATTCAAAACCCAATAATTAAGCCACATGAACAATAATTAAACACATGCTTTTGTATAAAATTAATTTAGGGAAGAGATACATGCTTGAAACACACAAGGAGTGGGAAGCAATTTAACTTTTGGAGCCCGGATGATGAATGCACAGCCAAACCCTTGAATGTTCTTAGGCTTTCTATTTAATAGTGAAATAGGGGGATTTGATCTTTGAAAACTGATGGGAATTAGGTTATTTTATGTTTAAATACAAGGGGTAGAAAGATCAACATCACCTTATCCCAAGTGAATAAAAATAAAACTGCACAAATATTTTTCATTGGCGTGGTATGCCAATATTGTAGAGACTATCCTCTGTGCGACATTGATATCGCGAAGGGTACCCTCCGTGACACGGTGATATCGTGGACCCTCACAGCCTTGGCCTACTAAAATGACTCCAAACCCCTTCAAGAAATTCCAACACTTAACCTGAACACCCTTTTAACATCCAAAACATAATTCAAGTTAAAATACGATATTACGAACACGCGAGGATCAAAATTTTAAGGGTCTTACATTAGCCCACCTCCCCCCTTTAGGATCATTTTCCCTCAAATATAAGTTAGGAAACTTTTAGCATGAGAATAGAAAGAATACAAAACTCGAAACCAAATGACAAACTCAAGAAATGACAAGAGGAAAACAAAACTCATGCCTTAAGCACTTTCATCCAACCCGGGGAACAAGAATGGATATTTAGCCTTCATATCTTCCTCAGCTTCCCATGTAGCCTTTTCTACATTTTGGTTTCTCAAAAAGACCTTCATCAAAGCTACATAGTTGGTCCTCAACGTACAAGCTTTCCTATCCAATAGCTCAATCAAGGCTTCCTTATAAGATAAGGAATCCGTAAAAACAATATCCTCAATAGGCATTATAAAAGAAGGATCACCCCTACACTTTTCAACATAGAGACATAAAACACGAGATGAATATATCCAAAACTCATAGAAAAGTCCAACTAATAAGCAACGTTCCTAATTCTCCTTAAAATTTGACCCAACGAAACAAGGACTGACTTTCCCTTTCTTCCCAAATCTCATTACTTCTTTCATAGAAGACACCTTCAAGAACATCCAATCAATCACTTCATACTCCAATTCCCATCATCTCACATTTGTATAAGACTTTTAGCGACTCTGAGCAGTCCTAAGTCTTTCTCTAATCACTTTCACCTTCTACATGGATTTGTGAACCAAGTTAGGACCAAATAACCTAGTCTCACCAACATCAGACCATCAAATAAGAGACCTACACCTCCTATCATAAAGAGCCTTAAAAGGAGCTATTGAAAGGCTTAAATAATAGCTACTATTATACTCGAACTCAATAAGGTAAATGGTCAACCTAACTATCCTAAAAAATTCAATGACATATGTACTTAGCATATCTTCAAAAATCTGAATAGTCTATTCTACTTGCCCATCTAGTTGAGGGTGGGAAGAGGTTCTAAGGTTTACCTGCGTACCTATTCCTTTCTAAAATAAAAGACAAAAGTAAGATGAAAACTGTACACCTCAGTATAAGATGTTGGACACTGGTACACTATGAAACTTATCAATCTCCTAAATGAATAATATCGCATAATCGTCTCATGAGTAGTTAGTCCTCACAAGCAAAAAGTGAGCGGACTTAGTCATCCTGTCCATAATGACCCAAATTGAATCATATTGATGGCAAGACCGCGGAAGATTCATAATGAAATCTATATTGATCATCTCCCACTTCCATATTGGCAACTCTATCTCTTGAGATATACCACCAGGCCTCAAATGCTTAACCTTAACTTGCTAACAAATCATAAGCTTAGTAGCAAAATTTCCTACATCCGTCTTCATATTGTTCCACTACTAGATTTCCTTCTAGTCATGATACATCTTCGTCACACCTAGATGAACCATATATCTGGACTCATAAGACTCAGTCAAAATCCTTTTAGGTAGCCCATCAAATTCAGGAACACATAACCTATATTGGTACCTCAGAATACCATCTCCTTTAATCTCAAAAGCCATAACCTTTTTCCAACCCACATCATCCTTAATCTGTATAAGTATAGGATCCAAAACCCACTTTTTATTCACCTCAGCACAAAGAGGTGATTTGACCACTTCCTGAATAATAATTCCCCCATCTTCATAGTCCAAAAGACAAACTCCTAAGTTATCCAATTTGTGAATGTCCTTCTCTAATCCTTTTTTCTTCTCATCCATAAGTGACAAGCTCCATATAGATAACCTGCTAAGTGCATCAACAATAATGTTATCTTTACTTGGATGGTAGTGAAGACTCATATGGTAACCCTTGAGTAATTCAAGCCACATCCTTTTCCTGAGATTCAAATCCTTCTGAGTGAACACATAATGTAAGCTCTTATGATCCAAATAGATATCCACATGTACACTATACAAATAATGGAACCAAATCTTCAAAGAAAATACCATAACCGCCAACTCCAAGTAATAAGTTAGGTAATTCCACTCATGAACCTTAAACATCCTGGAAGCATAAGCCACAACCCTACTATGCTACATGAAAACACAACCCAGTCTCACATAAGTCGCATCATAATATACAAAAAATCCATCAGTACCCTCGAGCAGGGTCAAAAATGGTGCAGAAGTCAATTTATCCTTCAAACTCTCAAAACTACCCTCACAAGTATCGGACCATAAAAACTTAACCTTCTTCTACGTTAGCTTTTTCAGTGGAGTAGCAATAGATGAGAAACTCTCTACAAATCTCCTATAATACCCAACCAAGGACAAGTAGCTCCTAATGTTGTTTGGGGTCGTGGGTTTAGTCCATCTCTTCACCACCTCAACTCTTTGTAGATCCACCTTGATCCCTTGCTAGAGACAACATGTCCAAGAAAAGCATTCATCCAAAAACCCACACTTAGAAAATTTTACATATAACTTCTGATACTTAAAAGTTTGCAACACAATTTGTGGGTGATTGGCATAATCCTCCTCACTCTTAGAATACACCAAGATGTTATCAATGAAAACTATCACAAATAAGTCTAAAATTTTCTTGAAAATCCAGTTCATAAAATCCATGAACATAGCTGGAGTATTAGTCAATCCAAATCACATCACCAAAAACTCATAGTGACCATACCGTGTTTGAAAAATAGACTTGGGAATATCAAACTCCCTAATCTTCAACTGATGATAACCCGAATGAAGATCAATCTTAGAAAAGCATCTATCACCCTAAAACTGATCAAAAAGGTCATCAATCCTAGGAAAAGGATACTTATTCTTCATTGTCACCTTATTTAGCTAACGGTAATCTATACACATCCGAAGAAACCCATCCTTCTTATGCACAAAAAGTATGAGAGCGCCCTATGGAAAAAGCTATGATGAATGGAACCTTTTATCAAGAAGATCTTTGGAAGGAATGAAAATTAGACGTGTATCTGGAAGACAATAAATCCCAAATCTATTTCCCTATTTGGACGAATTCTAAGAAGATCATTAGGAAAAAATTTAGAAAATTCATTAACCACAGGGACATATTACAAAGAAGGACTTTTAGAGTCAGAATCCTTAACCCAAAAAAGATGATATAAACACCTTTTTGAAATAAATTTCTAAGATCTAAGATAGGATATAAATATCCCTTTGGGCATTAAGAAACTCCCTCCCATTCTAATACCAGCTTATTAGGAAAGTGTAAACTGACCTTTTGGGACCTACAATCCAGAGAAGCATAGCATGAATGAAGCTAGTCCATCCCTATGATTACATTAAAATAGTATATCTAGTTGTTTTAGATCCACAAATGACGTTCTATGAAAGATAGACACCACACAACCCCTATAGATTTTTCTAGCAATAATAGAATCACCCATTGGAGTAGACATAAAAAAAAGGGTCAAAAATACTTTCAAGGACAAAATTAAAATACACAGCCACATAAGAAGTCACATAAGAGAGGGTAGAATCTAGATTCAGAAACTAATAAACATCATAGGAAAAGAGGTATAACATACCAATAACAATATCTAGAGATGCCTCAGATTCTTGACTAGTGGCACGAGCATATAAATGATTTTGGCCAGTTCTAATACCAGAAGTAGCACCCTTTAGCGCAGGAGTTGAAGATGTGGCAACCAAAACTTTATTAGATCTAGTGCCAACCTTGGCTGAAGGAGAATATGGCTGCATATGTCACAGATGACCATAATTATAACACCAATTTCTCCCTACTCACAATAACTATGATGAAGTTGCCTGCAAAATCTATAAGAAGGATAAGGTGGGGTTGACTGAGCTCCACTAGCCTGAGATTGGGCTCCCTGTTCCTTAGAGCCATTACTATCTTGGAAATAACAATCGCTTGAAAGCTTAGGATAGCTGCACTTGCAGACTAATACTATGCCTCAGTTTTTTTTCTTCATCCACTATCTGTCATTTCTCTATTCTATTAACCCTCACCCCATTTCTGCCTATTATTCTACCTGTCTTCAATTTCTGCCTAGTTTTTCTTCTACTACTTAACTTTCTTCATATAAACCATAAGCCTAAAGATGTTTGTATCATTATTCAACATTGCATCCTTACACTCTATTATCAAGCCATGGGACAACCCAAAATTAAACTTTTTTATCTTAGATATCTGGCTAGACACCAACTCAGAAGCATAACGAGCTAATTTTTGAACTTTTAATGCACACTTATTTGCACTCATCTTATCCTACTCCAGAGTAACAAACTCCTTAGTATTAGCTTTCTTTAACTCCTAAGGAAAGAAGTGATCAAAAAAAAGTCTTGAAATTTATCCCACAATGCCGAATCTATATAATCACCCGTCAACTACTCCCACTCCTCATACCACTGATAAGCTATATCTTTTAACTGATATGCAGCAAACTCTACACTTTCAGAATTAGCATCATGTATCACTCTAAAAATCTACTCCATCTCATTAACAAACCCCTAAGGATCCTCCTCAACCTTAGAGCTTGTAAATGTTGAGGGGTTCAAAAACATGAGCTGGATAACCCGAGTTACCTCAGAAGAATAAGAAACATTACCAACATAGTCAGAATAAAAATATAAAGAGGTCACCAACTGAGTAAGTAAATAAATAAATTTTTGGAACTCTACATTAGAGGTTTTCCTATGAGGTGGATGATCATAAGCATCAGTACCTTAAGAATCTTGAGGAGGACCAGTAGGGACAGGTGGAACTTTACGTGGAGTAACATAATCAGGATCAAGGACCCTAGACCGGGTCTGCACACTATAGGTAGGACGAGTCCCCTCCACACTATCCCCAGGTAGGATAGAGTTCCCTACAGAGTTTTTGCGATCATCAGATCTTTAAGGAGGCATGAACTAAAATGCAAGAAAGCTAGGAGTCAGAGAAGTTTTATAACACTGGAATTTCATAACACTAGACTCTATAGACCAAAAATAGAACATAAGAAAGGAAAACATTCCTAAATGCCTCGTATCCTCCTACTTATAAATGTTGCACGCTACACATCCATAAAAAGGACTCTACTCAGCACAACTTTGTGGACACCTAATGAATCTAAACTGTACTTTGATACTAAACTTGTCATGACTTGAACCATAGCTTTGATTTGATGGGTATCTCAAGCCCACTATAGACCGTAAGTCACCTCTATTGCGTAAACTCATGAGCATAAAATAATAACAACACCAATGTAAAAACTAATAAAGATAAATAAGAAGATAAATAAATGACTTAATGAAGCTAAAAGTCAAAACAATATCCAACCAACCTACATATATCCACAATAGCATCAAAAACTAGAATACAAAATAGGTCTGGACATGCCCCCGACCATAACCAAAGAAATCTAAAAGTACTGAGTCAAAAAAAATAAGTAAATGGAAAGGCCTTCCAAAGGATAAAGGATCACCACTTCACAGCAACTCAACAGATATGCTAATCCACCTAATGTTTTATAGGGGTAAAAGAAGTGTCTTCTGACCCTACATTAAGAAATAATATAGCATCTTAGAATGGTCAGTAGGATGAGCACTAGCATGTAACTCAATGCCATATCAAAAATAAATCAAAACCATATACACACTCTCATATATACATATATAAGATGTTAGGATAGGGAACAAGGTTTAATCATGAGATTTCAAATCATTATCCTAGCCTGTGTAGCTCTATCCATCCTAAGGGCACCCACTGGCAATGATATCAGCTCCCCCACTAAAAGTGTCCCAATACATGTTAGCCGCATGAACTAAGAAAATTCAAGGAAGGACCAAAACCACTGAGGCTCCAACCATTCCAAAAATATAAATAATGTGTAAACTATGCATACGGTCATAAAGACGCCCACGCCGACAATTGAGGTTTCCAGTATCGGTCCTCTTGGGACCTCCACCTTTCATGATGAGCTACACAAGCCCTTTTAAGCTTAAATTAAAACCATTTACTCACATTCTCATCCATTGATGAAGGAATCTTTTAATTTGGCATTTTCTGTTGGTATCGCCGCACCAAATAAAGTTAAGATTACAAGCCAATTCCATTATGCCATTCCAAATCCAAGTAGCCTAGTTGACTCCAAAGTTTCCAATTTAAACCAATCCATGGCCACCAAGGCCTTTCAAAACTAATTTATGTTCCATTAACCTTTTATGCATTCAAGGTTTCAAAACTGAAGTAGATTATGTATAAGTCCATGTTTAAAATTAATTTTGCAAGTTGGGCTGAGGATCAAGCTAATTCCAAACCATTGAGCCATAAAATTTAGGGAAACCCATTTTCCCCATTTTAATTCCCACTTACATGCATTTATTTAGTTCAAAATTAAAACATAAACAACCAATTCAAAACCATGGAAACTCAATTCATATAACAACCATCCAAAATATCTCAACCCATATTCAAAACCTAATAACTAAACCACATGGATAATAATTAAACATATGCTTTTATATAAAATTAATTTAGTGAAGAGATACACGATTGAAACATACAAGGATTTCAAAGAACTTTGAAGTTCAAAGCCCATATAATGAATGCACAACAAAACCTTTGAATATTCTTGGGTTTTTATTTGAGAGTGCAATACAGGGATTTGATCTTTGAAAACTAATCAGAATTAGATTATTTTATGTTTAACAGTTGTACAGGAGTTAACAAGATCAAAAGCCCCTCATCCAAAGTGAACAAAAAACAAAAGTACACAAAATTTTCACATTGGCATGGCATGCCAATATCATGGAGACTATACTCTATGCCATACTAATACGTGTAAGGTAGCCTTCTTGATAACGTGATATCATAGACCCTCAGTTCTTTGGGTTCCCAAAATAATCTCAAACCCCTTCCAAGAATTCTAAAACCTTCCCCAAACACCTTTTAACACCCCTAAATACAATTCAAGTCAAAAATCAATATTAAAAATATACTAGGGTTAAAGAGAAATTGATCAAAAGTTTAAGCGTCTTATAGTATGTGAAAGGATTAGCTAGGTTTTGTCTATCGATAGCTAGTTAATTGCATTGTCATTACTATTGTTATCATTTTTGTAATGATCATTGTTATGGCTTGTTTTTGGAAGCATTAGTTAATGACCCAATATTGAGATTTTAGGTATGATTCTAGCACCCGTTCACTTTATGAGTATATTTGTATGCATGATTGTTTCATGATTAGATGGATGGACTAAAAACCCTAAGTATGTTATTACTAAATCCTACTAGAATTATGAGGTCTTAAATATGGATACAATGATTTACGTTGTACTTCAAGTTGACCTTAGTATATATATATGTGTGTGTATGTATATCTAGATTTGTGTAATTATATTATTACTAGATATCCCTTCTTTTCTTTATTTATTCAGATAATATATTCAATCATTGACCTTGTATACTATTATATATCCTTGCTTTGCCTTTATTTTCTGTATTAGTTGGTGATGTACAATGTAGTGTTGAGATTTTTTGAATATGGTTGGAATAGGATAGTTTATCCTTATTATCATAATATCCTTGTTATGTGATTATTATAAATTTTAATGTAGTTCTATTTCTATTTATGAGTTGTATATATCTGACTTATCTTTAGAGCTTAGTCGGTAGTTGCCTACTGTATACCACGTGTTTGTACTCATACTACACTTATGCAGCTTGCAGAACATAGTATGGAATATCGCTAGTATTGTGTACATTGTGTAGAGTATCTATGTTTTAGAGACATAGAGTGAGATCCTAATATTTGGAGTATTATTTTGATCCCTCTTATGCACTAGACTAGTCTCTATGTTATATTCAGAGATAGTTGTATCTATTATTTATTTAGTGCCTCACTTTTATTCTTCTTATGTTAGAAGCTCTAGTATTGATATCACCAAGTTTTGGTATTATTATTATATGCTAGCCTTTTACATATATTCTGCGTTCTTTCTTTTATCATTTTGGGTAGTCTATTACTAGTAGTTCCAAACTACGAGGTTGGCTTGCCTACTGGTTGGTTACAGTAGGTGCCATTATGATTCAAGAAATTAGGTTGTGATAAATTGGTATCAGAGCTAGGTCCACCAGTGTATTAGTACAAGAGTTAAGTATTTAGTAGAGTCTTGTAGATTAGTGCAGAGATATCTATAACCTATCTTTAGGAGGCTACACACACATTCTTAGGAAATTGATTTCTTAACTCCTTTTTGTGTGTCTGGATTGTTATAAGCCTCAAGAACATTCTTTAACTCTATTATGTCCCCAAACGGATGATGTAAGATGGTTGATAGAGGCGCAAGAGATTTTGACATATATTTTCTAAGATTTAGTACAGCATCTGACCAGAGAGTCAGGGATAGATATTAAAGATCTTCCTCATTAACTAAATAATTTAGGGCCAACTTAGGACGCTCTAGTAGAGCTCATGACTAATTTAGTCTTTTGATATTTAGTATTAGGGACCCAACACTGATATAGACCCTTCACAGTTAGGGATAACATTTGAATCATTGAGTAGTTCTCAAATTGGAGTTGGGCCTATTGGTGTTTATCAGGTTTCCTTATCAGTTTCTGATTACAAAGTTGGGTTACTTGAGTGGGTCAAGCATATTTCTATTCTATATCCTTTTGAGTAGGACATAGTGTGTGCATTTATTAGAGGACTAGCATTGCCACTTTATTTGGTGTTAGAGCACTTTATAGCTGCTAGGTCTTTCTTCACTCAGGTTGTTGATTATTCGAGGGCCATTAAGAGAGCATGCATTGAAACTTATAGAGATGGGGATAAGAGCCCATGCCATTAGGGTAGTATTATTGTTACTTTATTCGAGAGTAAGGATCCTTCTGATCGAGGTTAGATTCTCGTGTAGCTTGTGAATTCTCCATATGTAGTATTTCAGACTATGAGTGACTCTCAAGTTAGACATATTGGTCATAGTAGGAAGAGTTCTCATTAGACCTCACAATGTATTTTTGTATAGATCTTCAAGATGTGGCGGCCACTCTAAATTAGGAGGGGTAGTACCTTAAAGTATTCTAGAGGCTTATTTTTATTATTGTGAGATGAGTCATTGGTTTAAGAAGTGCCCTAGACATGGGTTGGTGGTTTAGACAAAGTTAGTAGGTATTCCCCACCAGCCTATTGTTCTTAAGGAAAACGATGATTGTGAGAAGAATGGACATTGTAGTAGACAGTGTTGTCAGCAATAATTAGCCAGCTTTTTAGGCTCAGTTTATATTTTTTGCCAGGTTAGGGCTGTAAAAGTTTGTTACTACTATAGAGTGATCGATCATTGGACTTGAGAGTATCCACAACATTGGATTACTAGTTATTTAGCTTATTCAGAATAGTCTAGCTTTTCAGTTAGAGATAGTATGCTTGGTACCTCAATTAATGATTTAGTTAGTTGGCTCTAATCTGGACCTATTCGAATTTATCTTCCCTTAGACCTATTAGGAATGTGATTGCATATTTCACCATGGTAGGTGTGCTTTTACTATCGTATTTACCTTTTTCATTTTTTTGTATTAGGGTCTTCATACCCATCAATGATTATGTGCCTTGATAAGTTCATATTGGATGGTTTATGCCTTGTTATTGAAATCATGATTATTTGACTAACCCTATGGATTATTTGTTTAGTAGTGGACAGAGTCAATTTGTGTTGATTTTTGCTCCCTATGGGTGTAGGATTTGTGATCCAGTCCTATTTACCTAGGCATATTAGCCTTATTATGACCCCTAGAGTGGTACATGTTTTTTATTTTCATTTTTGTACCATTTAATGATTATATTTTGATTGTTGTTGTTATTGTTATGATTTGATATAATTAATCATTGTTTAGTAGATGGATAGATTCATAGCATCTAGTTAGAATTACCTTCCTTGCAGTTCTTATTTTATGGCTTAAGCAGCTTTAGCGTGATTGGGTGATTTTTTTCTATAACGAGGTAAGGTTGGTTGTTTTCCTCTATTGTTGGCTATGCTAGATTGATTGTGGAGTGGACTATGGTATCAAAGGTAAGTTGACATTCTGTGGTTTTATTATGGTTCTAGAGTTGGCGATTTAGTTATGTTACCTATTTTGAGTTTACTATTCTTTGACTTGCCTCCTTGGTTATGAAAGTTTTTGCATTGGCTATCCTAGTTGATATAGCCTATTTTGAGACTGAACAGTTATGTTACATTCTTTGATTGTGGCTATCACATTAACCGATAGTTGTTTGATATTATTATCGTTATGTCTTGGATTCATCTACTAGATTTCTTGAGTTTATCTCCTTGTGATGGTTTGATCTTGGTACTAGTGTGGAGATTAGATGCTCCATTCTTGTTGTGATATAGCTCTTATCTAAAGTGGAGGTAGAGATAATTAGAGGTAAGTGGTATTCCTTTTGATTACTTCTACAGCTATAGTTTATGCCTTTCAGCAGATATAAAGTTGGTTGTTTATATTTTCAGTTGATGGTTTATCCTTATGGTGATTTTGTTCTCTTTCTATGTTTTGATTTTATCTTAACTTGTGTTGATGCCTTGAAATGGTGATTTGGAAGTTGTGATAGATTTTGAATACAGATGCCTATCCGTCTTCAGGTTTGGTTTGGGCATTTGAGATAAAACGATTTAGCCTTAGTGTTGAGATGTTTGCTTGGATTAGTAGAGCCTGTTTACAACCTTGATTGTAGATTTAGCTCAATTTGAAATTCATTTTTAGGCTGGTTGAGCCTACTTTATGGTCACCTATTTGGTCTTCTTATGTTTTGTTGTATTATAGTTGATGGGTGCTCCGATGATAGCCTATGGACTAGGTATTGGTTTCTTAAGGTTTTGACCTTGGTTTTTTCATTTTTCGTTGAGGTTTATGGATGATATACTCAGTGGGAGTAGTATGCTTGGGTTAGATTCCACTTGGTTTTATTTTGGATCGATGTGACATCCTAAAGCAAATTATTCAGTGATAAATACTTATTGTTTTGACTCCTAGATCTCAGTTTTAATTGTCATTCTAATAAGTTATAGCATTAGCATAGATTTTATTCCTTGATTATCTCTATTTATGTGCCCAGATAGCACTTTATAGGCTTTTTCTCATATTTCCCTTATGGACTTTTAGTAGATCAACTTCAGTTCTTTGAGTTCTTATTATTGAGATTGCACAGGCAAGACTCAAGTAATTTTCCTCCTAATTTGTGGTGAAGAGTAGTTGTGGAATGCTAATATTTTAATTTGGAATCGATTGTATGATGTATGCCTTGGTTTGCTTTGGCGTTTGGGTAAGTCTTTGTTGAATTGTTGTTGTATCAAGATAGTATCTGTGTGTTATGGTTCAAATTTGTATGGATCAGTCTTCTTCAGTGCAGTTGGAGGCTAGTTGATGGTTAAGGTTAAGATTTGGCTATTTGGAAGTAAAGTGAGAGAACTAGTTGAAAAAGGGAAACCTGTGAAAAAATCCCTTGGAAGTGTTCTATCTTTATAGAGGTTATCAAGTCATGCTCAGGGTATGCAGGCCCAATACCTCATCTTTTCAAGCTTTTGAGATCTTTCTATCCATTGACTTTTGAGGTCAAAAGTCCTTTTAGTAGTGGATATTGTTATGACCTCAGGTCATTTCCTTGATTTGCATGTAATTCCATTATTTGAGACTTTCCTTAGTGGTTGCAGGTAATTTATGACTTACCGAAACTATTGGTTTGATGATCGGATAGTTTTTTTAGAATTTAGGCTCATTTCTGTGGTTTGGACCTATCATTGGTTAGGATTTGGTCTCGGACCAAAACTCCTTTTAGTTGAACTCAGATAAAAGTTCTGACTTCTCTAAAAGCTTTAGAATATTGAGTTTAGGCTAGGTAAACCTTTGGTTCTGGTTCTAAGGCACCCAGGCTCATTTCAACCTATTGATCAGAAAGTTGAGAAATTAGAAATTTGGTTATAAGACCCACATTTGTTTGAAATGACCTCTGATGGAAAATCCAATTGCACCATTGAGTCTGTAACGTCAAATTTAGTGTTGTTACATAGTTCATTTTCATATATGGGATTCCAAATAAATCCTAAGACCCTGGCAAAGACTTTCTATTAGTCTCATGGGTTGTGCAAAAACTTGTTGTATCACATCATTATTATAGAGGTTGTATGATAGCCTGGGGGTTGTGCGATCACCTCCTATTTCACATAATTATTATAGAGGTTATGTGACGGTCTTTGGGTTATGCTACAACATCCTATATCGCATCATAATCGTAAAGGCTTTCTGACGACTTGGGTTACTTACGGTTTTACAAATTGTATTTTTGGGCATTCATTCATGCATGTGCATTTCCTATCACCAGTATGCACCTATATCTATTAGCCTTATGGGGGGCTGGATAGGTATGGGTAATGATTATGCCTTTTGATATGTTGTAAGTTGATTAAACCTTCCAAGCCTAGGGCGGTGGGGGTACGTTAAAGGCTTGGCTAGGTATTGTCTGTCCAGACTAGCCGCTTACTCGCGTTGTCATTACTAATATTATTATTGTGATGATCATTGTTATGGATACTATTTGGTGGCATTAGTTAATGGTCTAGTATTGAGATTTGAGGTATGATTCTTTTCCCCTTTCACTTTACGAGTATATCTTTATGCATGATTGCCTCATAGTTAGATGAATGTACTGGAAACCCTGAGTATGTTAGTACTAAATCCTACTAGGATTTTGAGGTCTTAAATGATGAAATGATAATTTAGGTTGTACTTCGAGTTGACCTCATTAGATATATATATGTGTGTGTGTATATGTATTTATATCTAGCTTTGTGTATTTATGGTATTACCATATATCCCTTCCTTTCTTTCAATTATTCAGATTGTATATTCAGTCCTTGACCTTGTATACTATTATATATCCTTCTTTTGCCTTTATTGTTTATATTGATTGGTGAGATACGGTATAGTGTTGAGATTTTCTTAGTATGGATGGAATAGGATAGTTTATCCTCATTATCTCACTAGCTTTGTTATGTGATTGTTGGACATTTGGGTGTAGCTCCATTTCTTGTTATATGTAGTATATATTTGTGTTATCTTGATAGCTCATTCTGCAGTTTCCTACTGAGTACCACGTGTTTGGTACTCATACTACACTTGTGCAGCCTGCAGATCATAGTACTGGTTATCACCGGTGTTGTGTGCATTGTGTGGAGCAACCATGGTTCGGAGACATAGAGTGAGCTCCCAACATTCGAATTATTACTTTCCTCCCTCTTATGTACTAAATTAGTCTCTATGTTGTGTTAAGAGATGGCTGTGTCTGTATGTTCATTTAGTGACTCACTTGTATTCTTCTTATGTTAGAAGATCTTACATTAATTCCACTAGGTTTTGGGATTATCATGTATATGCTAGCCTTTTATTACATATGTTCTGCATTCGTTTCTTTTATCTTTCTGGGTAGTCTGTTACTAGTAGTTCCGGACTACGAGGTTAGCTTGCCTACTGGTGGGTTATAGTAGGCGGCATCATGATCTGAACATTAGGTCATGACAAATTGGTATCAGATCTAGGTTCACCAGAGTATAAGTAAAAGAGCTAAGAGCTCAGTAGAGTACTATGGATAGGTGCGGAGATGTCCGTAACCTATCTTCAGGAGGTGACAAGGACATTCTTAGAAAAGTCATTTCTTGACTCCTTGTTGTGTGTCTGTATTTATATGAGCCTCAAGCAAATTCTTTGACTGTATTCCCCAAATGGATGATGCAAGATGGTCCATAGATGCGGATGAGACTTTGATATATGTTTTTCGAGCTTCAGTGTAACATCAGACCAGAGATTCAGGGATAGATATCAAAGATCTTTAGTGTCAGCCAATTGATTAAGGGACAACTCAGGCTCCAGTTGAGCTCATGGTTACTTTATTCCTTTGAGGTACAACATTTGGGACCCTAAGCCTAATGCAGAACCCTCGCAGTTAGGGATGACATTAGGATCATTGAGAAGTTCTTAGACTAGAGTTGGGTCTATTGGTGTTTATCAGGGTTGCTGATCAGTTTCTTAGTACGAGGTTGGGTAACTTGAGTGCTTCAGGCATATTCCTAAGCTATATTATTTTAAGCTGGACATAGTGCATGTCTTTATTAGAGGACTAGCATTGCCACTCTGTTTATCATCGGAGCACTTGATAGAAGTTAGATATTGCTTCTCTCAAGTTATTGATTATCCGAGGGCCACAGAGAGAGCATGTATTGAGACTTATGGAGATGGCGATAAAAGGTCATGCCATCATTATAGTGCTATTGGTACTTCCTATAGGAGTGAGGACCTTCTGGTAGAGGTCAGCATCTCGTCCAGCCTGTTGATTCTTCGCGAGTAGTTGTTCATACTATGAGTAGTTCTCATGTTAGTTGTGGTGGTCATAGCTGGCAGAGTACTCGTCAGATCTAGCAGAGTATTTTCGTATAGGTCTTCAGGATATGGAGGTCATTCTAGATTAGGAGTGGTAGTACCTCAAAGTATTCCAGAGGCTTATTTTTGTTATGGTGAGATAGGACGTTGGTTCAGGAAGTGCCCCAGACATGCGCTGGTGGTTAAGACATAGTAAGTTGGTATTTCCTGCAAGCCTAGAGTTCTTAAGGTAGGCTATGACTGTGGGAAGGATAGACATTATAGTAGAGAGTGCTCTCAGCATTAGTTGGCTAAACTCTTGAGCTTAGTTCATGTTTCTTACTAGGTTTGGGCCTTAGGAGTTTGTTACGACTACAGAGAGATCGATCATGGGATTAAAGAGTTTCCCCGACATGGGATTACTAGTCTGTTAGCTCATTCAGATTAGTCTCATAGTGTTGTGGGTTCTTTAGTTAGAGAGAGTATGCTTGGCACCTCAGTTGAGGATTCAGTCATTTAGTTTGAGTTTGGACCCATTCGAATTTATCTTCCCTTAGACTCGTCAAGCATGTCATTGCGGATTTCACCATGATAGGTGTGCTTTTATTTCCATATGTACCTTTTTCATATTAACCGCGCAAATATGGGTTAGAGGGTGAACACTAGCATGCACTCAGGATAAGGATAAAATAATGCCAACCTTCAAAACCAAATAAGCAACCATATGGATATACAACCATATATATATATATATATATCTATGCTGGGAAAGAGAACCAGATTTAGCATGCCTTTAAAACCATTAACCTGGATATGTGTAGCTTAATCGTCCTAGAACCACCAATGGGCTATATGGGTCCAGTGTAACACCTTGAACGAGACCGATGTGTGTAGCTTGACGAACCTGATACGCCCAAATTACAAATCTCGTTAGAAAGTGTAAGCGGTCGCTGTCAAATATAGAACCCAACTGGGTTGGGTGTCGAATCCCACAGGGAATACTATGATCACTAAGTATTACGATTATTATTAGACTGTTGATCGAAGGTTCCAAGGTAAGGGGGGTTTGGTTTAAGTGCACAATAATATTATCAGTGTAACGATGAGATGATATATGTAATTATATTTGATCACAGAGAATGACAAGTTAGAGTTATGTCCACCTTGTAGCTTCTACTTCTCAATTAACTATGAGTAATACGGATTTTATACATGCATGCACTTATAGAGGGATGTATTCTAATTCTAAATCCAAGTATTTTTCAACCATTAAGGATTTATTCACCTTAGTTCTTTCGAATCCAAAGTGTGCAACAAATTGTATGAACTCTCCAAGAAGTTAATCCTGCTAGGGCATTAACGTGTAAAATAGATGTTGGAAACCCTATTTTCTCATCACACTCTCTTTTCTAAATAGTAACTTTTCTGTTGAACAAGTTATTGCTATAATAGCGCATTCCCTATGTTTGCAACCATGAGAATTCAATCAGAATGAAGAGAGTAATGATATAAGTGGATTAACACATCATAAATTCAAAAACCCATAGCAATAGAGAGTATACTACAAGGTTTCCATAACCCTAACAAATAAACTTAGCTACTCGTGAATAAAATAGAAATCAACATAGAAATATTCATCATACCAAAACTTAGAACGATCTTGGTGATGAAGATGACTAGCGAAATTAAGAGACAAACACGTTTCTCTCTCTCTGTCCTTAAGCTAAGCCGCTTTCTCTCTTTTCAAATAATACAGAATGTCACTAATCCCTAAAAATTCTGCAATAATGCTTTTAATAACATCCTTCTCTAATAAATTTCTACTGCATCCTTAACTATTTAAAAATATTGAGTTTGCCCAGAAAAAAGTTCCCATACATCACATTCAGTCCAAAAGCTGCTTTCCTTTTTATATGAAGTTTTCCTTTGCTGTCCACAGGTCCCCGAAGTGCTGTAATCTTCCTCATTAGTACCTAAAAAGCATGCTAATCACATAGGTCAGCTCACTTAACTAAAAATAGTCTAAAAGTGCAAGAATTATGTATTTTATCCTCAAAACTTAGCTAAAACATGAGTAAGTTTTGGTGCTTAGACGTATAAATACACCCAACATCACCACCCCACACTTAAAGCTTTGCTTGTCCTCAAACAAAATAGTACAGCCATGCGAATACCTAACTAAACTTCACAAGACCAACACAAAATTTTCAACAAGACATACACGGTAATTATTAACAAAGAGTAGATTTCTTGATCATTACTAGAAACAACTCACCCTCCAACATAGAATCATTAAGTTGGTTAATTCGTATACACAAGTTAAGCCAAAAAAATCATATAAAACTACCCAACAATCATCAACCATGTGCGCTCACACAAAATGTTACCCATAATCACTCATAGTTTTGCATTTTTCAGAAATATGGGTATAGGAACTTGCTTGCTCTCACTCTCACAAAGAATTCTTAGATTACAACTGATGACCATATGCTTGCCCTTAGTGTAATGCTCCACTAATATCAGAATGCTAAGGTTAGGATCAAATAGGTCTTTGTGGGTTTTAAAGTAGGCTAAAGGGACAGGTAGGACTATTTTGGCCAGAAATGGTGACTATGCTCCCTAAGCGCTTTAATACACTACCTTATGCCATTTACACTAACTTTTAACAACCACTCTACCTTCCTTTCATCTACCAACCCCCTTTCACCCATTTTGTTACTCAATCAAAAACACTATGATGGGAATATACAACTTACTGCCATTTTTTTTTATATATATATATATATTTTTTTTTTATATTTTTTTTTAACTTTTTCTTTTATTTTTTTGTTAAGCATCCCTATGATAGCCACCCTCGATCACAATATTTTCATGTACCAATAACTAAACTTTGGGGCATCACTTTTACCATTTTTCTCTTATTTTGGCACACTCTTTTACTCAACTTGATTCTACAATTTAAAGCGCTTAGGAGCTTTTGGATCAAATTATGGTCTTTTAAAAAAAATGGATTAGGCTACATATGAGGTTGCCAAAGAAAAAAATAGCTAAAGGCTCAAAGGGTGTTCACTAGGACAATGTACAAAGGTAGGTAAAAAGAAGATAAACAAAATCAGGGCTGCCAAAGAAAGGCCTAAATCATCTCCTAAACTCACAATCTTTATTTCGCTTCACACACACTAGGCAAGTTCTAGCATCAGTCGCAACAAAGAATATACAATAACCTTACACACACATGGCACATGGTCAACTTAATTAGGAGCATTATAGATTCTTGACCCAACAGATAAATGAATTAAACCACAAGCAATTATCACAGAATGAGTCACAACTTAGAGCTTAAATGTTTCAATAGTACTGATTCAGCACAAACTCCTGTTATAATGCCATGCCGTCTATAAGAACAATTTCATGCAAAAATCTGACTAATTACAACTAACTAACTACGACTAAATCAAAAAAAGCTATAGAATAAATGCGGGCAAGCAGTACGCAATACAGCAGACAAGGCAATCTGCAGACATATACCCGCACCCACACTGCCCTCATTATAAATAAATAAGCAAAAACCTGGTTAGTCAGACTCCTCCTCTATATTCGGGGTCATACCCCCTGCGTCATAATCATCATCAGAGTCTTCATCATCAGAGTTATCCTACACATCAGAGTCTAGCAGTTGGTGATCATCGTCTGTCGGCACATCATCATCTAGAGGTTCTTCAAAATTTACCCCCACTCCACACATGGCCCGAGCATGCTCATTAAGCGGGTAGTCATAGTCCAACCGCCGAAGCTCTTATTAGTCAGCACACGAACCCCATTCATCATAGTGAACCTAGTCATACCATATGGATGGCGAAAAAAACTCACATCTCGAGCATGTCTCTCAATAGTGGTAAGGTTGATGCCTTGACCAGTTTTTGGATCTTTGATTTTTGTGAGATCTACCTTCTTCGGGTTATGTGGTAACTTATGGTCTGCTGGCTCCTCCTCAATGTGCTCTTTCCTTAAAATTGCAGTCAATAAATTGCCGAAACTAAAATGGGACCTGTTGTGTACCCTTGCTTTTCGCATCGGCGTTCGTATAACTGCACCAATGTTGATGGGAACATTCTTCATTTGAGCATATACCAAGAAGACTCGATCACGCATGACCTTAGTGTATTGTGTCCCAGGAATCAAGCAGGAATTGAAGATTCTTTACCATATGCGAGCTTCTCTGTTCAAACAAGCATATGGGTAAGTATTGTGATGACCATTATCTTTATGACGAGTCCATCGGGTCATGAACCTTGATCCATACAACGTATGTCTGATGGCTCTATAGGGAGGTATGTTGTAGAGCTCCTTGAGTGGTGATTGATCCACACTTGGAGTACCCAGGAAAGAATTGAAGAAATCAGCGTTCAATTGCAAGACTTGCCCCCGAATCCTTACTTAATTTCCCGTAGTCCTTGGGGACCAGTTGGCATAAAAATCTTGAGTCAAATCAAGATTACATTTGCCTATGTCTCGGAAGATAAAGTCAAGATTTAGTGCCATAATCTTTGCCAAAATTTGAGGGCAGTTCTTTGCTAAACTTTCCTTCTGCATCAACTCCACATGGACATATTTCTTCACTTTATTATTTCTATACCATTCCTTCCCGTCCTCCTCCAGAACCCATTTGATCCCAAAAGTGCGTCGAGGCACTTGAAGAGAGGAGGAATCAGCCTGGTCCTTTCTTGACCTTTTTGGACCTTTTTAAAAGGTGGATGCTTTCTCCTTTCCCTATCGTCCTTTCGGATCTATGTTACTTAGTGATTAATTCGTGATGAATCAAGAAGGTGAGCCTGCAGGATTAGATGAGAAAAGAGAAGGGCTTGGAGGGTGATGTTGGGCGGCGCTTAGGTTTAAGAAAACTTTAGTGGGGTTTAAGGGTAGAGGATATATTTAAAAGATAAGGCATGGGTCGGGTTGGTCCATTCACACTCGGGTTAGTAGGCAAAATTCACGTTGATAGGCGGCACCTATAGCATCGCCTAAGCATAAGTAGGCGGCGCCTAACCTATTGCCTATGTTGGCATAGGCGGCGCCTAGCCTATCGCCTATGTGAGGCAGTGAGCATAGGGGATGGCATAGGCGGCGCCTAGCCTATCGCCCATTTTGGCATAGGCGGCGCCTATCATATCGCCCATGTTGGCATAGGCGGCGCCTAGCCTATTGCCTATGTGAGGCAGTGAGCATAGGCGATGGCATAGGCAGCGCCTAGCCTATCGCCCATGTTGGCATAGGCGGCGCCTAGCCTATTGCCTATGTGAGATCATTCCTAGACTTACCACCATTGACATGGCTCACTTTCAAATCAAAATTTGGGGCTAATCTCCTCCTTTGTACTTCATGCACCTACACTTAATCAAAAACAACAAAAATGATTAGAAGGATGGGTTGCCTCCCACCAAGCGCCTTAGTTTTGGTCGTGGCTCGACTCTTTTTTTGAATTTTTTTATTTATCAAAAACAAACTCCAAGTAAAACAAAAATGATTAAAAGTGATGGGTTGCCTCCCATGTAGCGCTTGATTTATTATCGCGGCACGATATAGTTATCTCGATTACTCAGACTTTATCAAGATATATGGTGGCTATACATTTTATCGAGTTAGTTGGACCAATATATAGCTTCACTCTTTGGCCATTCACCTTAAAGACACTACCATCATCGTTTTCTAACTCCACTACTCCAGATGAGTAAACTTGGCTGATTCTGAATGGACCAAACAATTTAGACTTCAACTTACCTGGAAACAGCTTCAGTCTGGAGTTGAAAAGGAGTACCAAATTGCCTTTTTGAAAGTTTCATCGGATAATCCTCCGATCATGGTACTTTTTTATCCTTTCCTTGTAAAGATCTGCTCTTTCATATGTATTTAGACGGAATTCATCCATCTCGTTTAGCTGCCCCAATCTCATATTAATAGCATCATCCCAGTTCAGGTTAAGCTGCTTCAGTGCCTACATTGCTTTATGTTCTAGCTCAATTGGAAAATGACTAGCCTTTCCATAAACTAGTTGGTATGGTGACATGCCAATTGGTGTCTTAAATGCGGTCCTATATGCCTATAAGGCATCGTCTAGCTTCCTGGACCAATCTTTCCTACTGGCATTCACAGTCTTAGCAAGGATCAGCTTGATTTCCCAGTTTGAAACCTCCACCTGCCCGCTAGTTTGTGGGTAGTACGGTGTAGCTACCTTATGTTGCTTAACCCCATACTTTGCCAATACGGCTCTAAATAGCTTGTTGAAGAAATATGATCCTCCATCGCTTATTATGGTACGGGGTACCCCAAAATGAGAGAAGATATTTCTCTTTAAGAACGCCAGAACACTCTTACCTTCATTATCAGCTAGAGAGACTGCTTCGACCCATTTGGATATGTAATCCACAACAACTAAGATATATTTCATCCCAAATGAGCTCACAAATGGGCTCATGAAATCAATACCCCAGACATCGAATAACCCTACTTCAAGTATTTTGGACATGGGCATCTCATGGTGCTTTGAGATAGAACCTTGCCGCTGACACTGATCACATCTTCTTACAAAATCGTAAGCATCCTTGAATAATGAAGGCCAATAGTAGCCACTTTGCAGTACTTTCTTGGCCGTCCCTTCACCTGCATGGTGACCTCCGACTGGGGAAGCATGGCTTGCTTCCAGTATGCTAGGCACCTCTACATCTGGGATGCACCGCCTAATAATACCATCAGCACATCGTCGAAAAAGATAAGGCTCATCCCAGAAGTAATGTTTCACATAATGCATGAACTTTTTCTTTTGATGAAAGGAGAGATTCTCAAGAATCACTTCGCTTACCACGTAATTAGCAAAATCTGCATACCACGGCAAGTTTTCCACCCTAGTTACTAGAATCTCTTCATCGGGGAATGCATCATCAATATCAAGGTTGGTCTGCACTGTGTGCTCACTCTCAAGTCTAGATAGATGATCAGCTACTTGGTTTTCACAACCTTTTCTATCCTTTACCTCGAAATCAAATTATTGAAGCAGTAGCACCCACCTAATTAGCCTTGGCTTGGCATCCTTCTTTGCCATTAGATATCTTAGAGCCACATGATCTGTATAATCCACTACCTTGGTTCGCAACAAGTAAGTACAGAACTTTTCGAAAGCATAAACAACCGCAAGAAGCTCTTGTTCAGTGACGGTATAGTTCTTCTGTGCTCCATTCAAGGCCTTGCTTGCGTAGTAAATTGGATGAAATAGCTTTTCTCTTTTCTGACCAAGGACAGCATCCAAGGCTACACCACTTGCATCACACATAATTTCAAAAGGTAGCGACCAATCGGGTGCTACAATAATAGGGGCTTCAACTAGCTTTCCTTTGAGGCATTCAAATGCCTTCAAGCAATCTGCACCAAAGTGAAACTTTGCTTCCTTCTCCAAAAGTTTACATAATGGGTTTACAATCTTGGAGAAGTCTTTAATAAACCTCCGATAAAAACCAGCATAACTGAGAAAACTACAAACCCCCTTCACAGAAATTGGAGGTGGTAGTCTCTCGATAACTTCAATCTTGGCTCGATCAATTTCAATTCCCTTTTTGGAGACTTTATGCCCGAGAACAATGCCTTCCTTAACCATAAAATGACACTTCTCCCAATTTAGCACCAGATTGAATTCAACACATCATTCCAAAGCCATACTCAGATTTGCCAAGCATGACTCAAATGACTCACCTACAATCGAAAAGTCATCCATAAACACCTCCAAGGTGTCTTCAACTCTATCAAAGATAATAGACATCATACACCTCTGAAAAGTGGTAGGTGCATTACATAACCCAAATGGCATTCATTTGAAAGCAAAAGTACCATATGGGCATGTACCGGTGGCTCTTTAATGGATGGCTTTGCCGGTAGTGAAGGTCGATTCTTAAGGTCAAGGTCCAGCTTCTTGGGGGCATATGAATACGACCCCATTCCTGTCAGAGCACAGATAGTTTCTTCGTACTATTAAACATCCTCATGCTCAAAGTTCAAAAGCACAGCAGCCAATGGCTTAACAGTAAGCTGCTTCTCTAAAGATAGTTCCTTATCATCCTCATAATAAACAACAGCTATAGAGAACACATTCATATCTTTGGGCTGCTTCATTGATTTTCATACATCAAAATGTACCACTTCGTCATTCATACGAAATAAAAGCTCATTTGCTCGTAAATCAATAAGCACACTTCCAGTTGCGAGGAAAGGTCAATCCAAGATTATGGGAACCTCAAAATCCACCTCGCAATCCAAAATAACAAAGTCTGCAGGAAAAATGAAGGTAGAAACCTTTACTAATACATCATATAAGATACCAACAGGTCATTTTACCGACCTATCTACCATTACAAGCCGCATGTTGGTTGGTGTAGGATCCTCCAACCCTAACTGTCTATAAATGGCTAGTGGCATCAAATTAATGCTAGCCCCCAAATCGCATAACGCCTTAGAAAAATCTAAAGATCCAACCGTGCAAGGAATAGTGAAAGCACCCGGATCTGCCTTCTTCTGTACTAAAGACCTCGTGGCAATTGCACTGCAATGATGAAAATTATCTGCCAGTTCATAGATTGCTGCCCTTTTCTTTGTCAAAAAGTCTTTCATGAATTTGGCGTACCCTGGCATTTTCTCCAGTTCCTCCACCAAAGGCACATTAATAGTCAACTGCTTCAACATGGTCATGAATTTACTGAACCTGTTGTCATCAGCCTTCTTCTTCAGTCTATGAGGAAAAGGTGGTGGTGGATTTGGAAGAGTTTTCTCCACCACTTCCTTTTTATTGTGCTTCCCATTATCAATCTTTTCAGACTGCTGGCATCTAGGTGTAGTATCATGAACGTTCTCATCCTGATCTTCAACTTCTACAGAATTATCACAATCTGCTTCACTAACATTCTCCTCTATACTATCAACCACGGGCTTGCCCTTGGATGGATTTTCCAACACTTTACCACTCCTGGTGGTAATAGGAAAACATGATCCATCTTTTCTTGGATTTTGGACAGTGTCACTCGGTAAAGTGCCAGCTTTTCTTTGATTGAATGCCGCTGATAGTTGACTCATTTGTTGTTCCAGCTGTTTTATTAAAGTGGAATGTGAGTCAACCAATTGATTTGTTGAGGACAAATTATTTTTTACCTTAGTTACTCCCATGTTGGTTGCCTCCACTCCTTTCAACAGGTTAGCCATCATGTCCTCCATAGACATCTTCCTAGAGCTAGGTGCAGCAGCTTCACGATTTCTAGGAGGGACATATAAATCGCTCTTCTTATTCTTATTCTTCCAATTCCCTTGGTCTCGGTCCTTGTATCTTGATTTTTCATAATAGTTTCGACCTTTGTTTCTTTGGACATTGCCTCGGAAACCCCCCTGATTATTTAAGTAATTTGCTTTCTCCTCAGAATTAGAGTCATCTCTTCCTTGTAATACAACAGCTTTGACCATTTCTGTCTTCCCTGATAATAAATGCTTGGTAAGAAGGTCCATCTGCGTTTTTATGTGAGCCATATCCTGGTCACATTCCTCTTCTCTTTGCCTCTATTCTGCTGTCATGCTAGTAGATACAGTAGAGCTTGCTATCTCAGAATCCCTGGTATGCCCAGCTCTACTCTGCTTTGTCATACGATCCAGCATATCACATGCCTCAGTAAAAGTAAGGTCCATGAATGACCCACTCGCAGCATTATCTACCACTGGCTTAGTCATCGAGTTCAAAGCCCTATATAATATTTCCATCAAGTGGACAATGGTCCTCTGATTATTTGGGCACCGCATAAGCTTTTTCTTGAACCTCTCCCATGTCTCATGGAGAGCTTCAGTTGGAAGCTGTCTAAAATTGCTTATCTTATCTCTTAATTGTGCTCTCTTGGATGGCGGAAAGAATCTTTCTAGGAAAGCTTCTTTCAGTTGCCTCTAATTTGTAATAGAGTCAGGAGTTAGCCCGTTTAACCATAGAGTTGCCTCTCCAGATAGAGACAATGGAAATAAGCGCAGCCGGATAGCATTCTGTCCAACCCCTGGATTGTCAAACAATTTGCATGTTGAGATAAAATTAATCAGATATATATTCGGATCATCGCCTGCAAGTCCACCAAATAACCCTTTGAGTTGCAATAGCTGGATCATACTACTAATGATATTGAACTTGGCTCCGGGTGCCAAGGGTGGAGGAATAATAGCCCCTGTGGCACCAGCCCCATCCAAGTCATCATCATCATCATCAAAAGCAACCTGCACAGCTCGGCGTTCAGGTCTCATTCTAGCTTGACGATCTGTATTGACATTCCTGTTCACTAGTGCAACCACATCATCTGCACGCCTTGGATTTAATAACTCATCATCA
>NW_025894030.1:0-4019 GCF_002878395.1 Capsicum annuum | reverse complement strand
TCTTTAGTTGGAGAATTGTTCACTACTATGTTTCCATGACCTAAGTTTCTCGGACTCTTCAAAAATGTCTACGGTGCGTGTCGGATCCTCCAAAATAGTGTATTTTTGAATGATCCAACACGGGTGCGGCAACATTTTTGGAGAGTCGAGCAATTTAGTCCATGACACTACACTATGCAGTTTGACTTTTGTGAATGTGGACAGTGCTATTTTTGAATTAATTTTTTGGCATTTCCTTTTCCTCATTACTTTTGGTGGATTTTGATGTTTAAGAGTTGGTATTAGAGCTATCAGTGCACCTTAATTCTGTATTCTCTCAAATTTCATTGTGTCACTGTTTTTTTCTAATGTAGAGCTTTTTATCTCGCATGTGTATAGGCTCCTTGAAAGTGGGAAGCCCTTAAACCAAAAGTTAAATTACTGAAGCATCCTTCCTAGCCTAAATCCTATTCAACAAACTGCTATAAAAATGTCCACTATAAGGGACGCTTCATTCAACTGTAATAGGATCGTTACAATCAAAAAACTAGGTAATGCTTCAGACCTCATTCACTTGGTGTTTTTGTTTGCCATAGTAAACTTAAATCAGACAGTTTTTTTTTTTCTCAATGTCCATACATGCATAAGTTAAATTTTTTTAAAGAAATACTTTCATGTAGTGAAGATAAATATGAAGGCATTCATTGTTTGCCAAGCGTAGTACATGGAAAAATATATCCTATGCCACTGAACTACCCAATAGGAAAGGACTTTCAAAATAATTACACTTATGCTGTGAACAAGCTATTGATCATTACTAAAATTTGCTGCCCCAAAACAAACAAACCAGAGGGTTACAACGACATTCATATACTCTTAAGGGAGCCAATCACAAAAACAAAAAAATATACCAATTGAAGATGTCATACGATTCTAGAACACATGATTATTACTTCATGTATTGCACTAGATTCATCTTACATGTTGGTGGCCAACCCAATTTGACTTGCTTGAGCATATACCAGGTTTCATGAGCCATTATGAGACAATAACCTTAGGAAGAGTGACTCGGATTACACTTTCATGCTATGCCTGTGTTATACTTGAGTTCCCTGCAGTAGCTAAGTGATGATTCGACTCCGCAATAGTGAATCTTATGCCTGTTAATAAATATGTTTAGTCAACAAATGATAGACCTACAAAACTCAAAATATATTTTAGCCTAGATGAAAGATAAAAGTGTTTATAGTTTATTAGTTTGTGTTGGGTGATTATAGAGAGGTATTAGTGGATTTTTAGTATATCTTATAGTAGTGCATTCTTTGATGTATATAGCTTCATTGTATACAAAGTTTACGTCTTAAGTCTATTGACACCATTTTTACTCACATAGAAACTACATCTGGAAGTTTATTTGCGAAAATCGAAAGCTGAAAGATGATAAACCTACTCATAGCTATGTGATGTTAGAGTCTTAATCTATAAAGGCATCACACAGCCTATTATGTGTATCTCTAAAAACATACAAAGTGCATTGACTATTCTGAAAATTTAATATGATCTTTTCAAACTAGGGACTTTTGGGATATCAACTTTTCCTATGAACAGTGTGTTGATCAATCCAATATTTCACGTGCAATGCACGTGGGGTAAGTCGTGTGTGTGTGTGTATATATATATATATACTCATTTCTCTTCACGTGCGTTGCACGTGCATATCGAGATAGTATATTTTTCAAAAGATAATAATAATTTTATTAAAATAAATGTTGATCTCGATAAGTACAAGTATAAATTATTTCCATCATTTTGCCAAGTTTTGCATTTCATGAAAGCTGAATCTTGTCTTTTTCTCAAACAAAAATGCCATCATTTTCGTTATATCATACTTTTTCTCATACAAAAATGCCAGCATTTTAGTAATCTCATAGTGATTGTCTACGTGATCAGTTGTGAAAATCTTTCCATATTTTTCATCCAAATGTACCATCAATTATGAATATCTTTCCAAATGTTGAAGCTGAATAAATGAACATCTTTAGCACCAAACCAAACACATCGCTAGTTTCATGAAAACATTCATCTATATGAGAGCTATCAGCTTCAATGCTTCATTACTCATACCATATGATAAATCTAATATCTACACAAACTAGTTAAGATATGATTTTCCAGGTTCCCTTTAATGGACTCAAAAGTGTGAAGGAAAATGAGAAAACGCTTGGTGTGCCTCAAGTAAAGTATGAAATTCATTTGGCTCTGACTAATTAAGAGCATCCCTATTTCCAATTGAAGTATTTTTATATCTCTGTATCAAGCTTCAAGTGTCATAAAGGGTCTACATTAACTTCATATGTAATTCACTATATAAAAACATAAAGATGAGGCTGCATATAATAGATTCTTGCAGTCCGGCCCTTTTCCGGATCCCCCGTATGGCGAGAGCTTAATTGCACCAGACTGCCCATTTTTAATCTTTATCGAATGGGTATTTGTAAGCCTCAATGTAGTTTCGACTAACAATTTGTTGAATAATAACTCATAGTTTCACATGAACAATAGAATCCATGATTAGGAGACATCTTTCTTTAACATAAGAATCCATAATGCATTGTTGTTGGATCCCATACAGGATCAATCTTTCTATTTCCATCTACTGCATTGACATAATTTTTTGCAGCCACTGTCAACATAAGATCATCTATTTGAGATTGGGTGTGAAAAATAATGCATCTGGAAATCTATTAGGCGTCATGCTTCAATTAAAATAATGTTATTGACTCCTACATGATAACTGAATAATCCTTTTAAGTTATATTCATTTCATACGTAAGATTTTGGCTTGATCACTGAACTTCAAAAAAATGTAGTAAAATGACGGAGATTTTATTGAAACTATATCAAAAATGACTTAGCCATATAGCAAATAATACAATCTAAAAAACTTTGAGATCCTTCACCATTTTGATTCTAACACAGAGAATACTTTCATTTTAAAACTATACATTAACCAGCGCATTATTGTGGGAAAATCACTGCAGCACGACTTTCAATTACATTACACAAACTTGGATGCACAAATAAACGACTACAAAGGAGGATCTAAAAGGTTGGTAGGTTGTTCACCCGAACCCTCTTGGCAAACAATTATACTGTATATATAAGAGAATATTTTTTATTATTTTTTTATGTATATATATGAGGTTGGCTTAGTTGCTGGGGAATTCAAGATTTACCTTGAGGTTTCAAATCCAAATCTTAGGAACCGAATTTTATTTTCGAACCCCCTAAATAAAAATTCTTGATCCACAACTAATGACTAACATATTTTTAATTTTCTTTATAGATGGTGCAACATACAAATCCAACATCACCCATGATCTTTCTCTAATCACTAAAACCTTCGTTGGAAAAGAACAGTAAGTACCTAAAGAAACGTGTTTTCACATATTTCAATATGGCATTTCTTCCATTGAAGCCACTGCCCAGTGATTTCATATTTGTAAATATTACATATTTGTAAATACTACATATTTGTTCTATAAGGATGAAATATGACAGGAAGTTTCAAAAGAAAACCTACCATTGTTGAAATTACACTGCAAAGTTAGATAATCTTCCACTTTTCAGATAGGATACCCACCGCTAGAAAAGCAAAAGAAATGCAAAGCCATAAAAAAATCTACATAAAAAAATCTAAATTATATTCTTTTGCTGTACTTTTTTTTTTCTTTTTTATGAAAATAATAAAAAACACATTTCGCATTGATTTAATAAGTGCAAAAACAATGCTATGAATGGTACGGATAACAGTTGCATATAAAGGAACTTACAACTTGAATTGCCGGACAGAAAATGAGAAGTGGAAAGCCATAAAAGTATCCAAGTGAAATTCTTAACTGGACTATTTTTTTCTTGCTGTTTGAGCAACCAAATAAAGAAGGCATAAGGTATAGGTTATATGAGTGAAAGCACAAATGTGCTGAGCACGAAAACAAAGTAATAAATGATATTATAGCAGTTTCAAATAAAGAAAATTA
>NW_025894029.1:0-3768 GCF_002878395.1 Capsicum annuum | reverse complement strand
ATATTGATGGAAAGCTTATTGTATTTCCTATATGACAAAGAGTGAAATATTGAAAATACCACGTGTATAAAAGTGGATTCTTCTTTGAAACAAGTCTTTGATATTTATGGGATGATTTTAAGCAAAGTAGAAGTTCGGGGTATTACAATATCTCCCCCTTTGCAATATTACTCCTTAAATAAGAATGATTAAAATAGGAGGAATGATAAGCTGAAGTACATTCTAAACATGAACAACGAAAACATGACTACCTTACTGACATTATTAAGATTCATTCTGAGCATGCATATCTGATGCATTATTTCGTGACTTAGTTGATGCATGAATGTATGACTGAGAGTACTGATAAGTTGATCATACATATCTTATTTGGCCGAATTTTGTATTAATGGAAAGTTTATTGAATTTACCGCAAGACAAAATGTGAAAATATTGAAAATACCACATGCCTAAAAGTTTATTCTTCTTTCAAAGAAGAACTTTGACATTTCTAGGACGATTTTAAGCTAGGTAGAAGTACGGGGTATTGTAATATCTCCCTCTTGGGAAAATTCCTCCTTGAATAAGACTTATTTAAATGGCAGGAATGATAATCTGAAGTTTTTACTCAACATTAACAACAAAAATATGACTATCTGACAGACCTTACTGAGATGCATACTAACCATACATATCTGATACATGATTTCATATCTGTGCTGATACATGTCTGCACTGACTGAGAGTACTGATAAGTTGATCACACATATCTGATTTGGGCAGATTATATATCAATGGAAAGCTTATTGAATTTCCCGTATGACAAAAAGTAATGATCTTGAAAATACCACATGTATAAAGCTGATTCTTCTTTGAAATAAGCCTTTCATATTTTTGTGATGATTTTAAGCTAGGTAGAAGCATGTGGTATTATAATATCTCTTTATTGGTAACATTCGTCCTCGAATGAGACTGATTAAGATATAAGTAATGATAAGCTGAAGTTCAAACTAACCATGAACAACAGAAACATAACTACCTGACAGACATTAATGGGATTCATACTGAGCATGCATATTTGAGGCATGATTTCATGACTGATCTGTACATGAATTTATGACTGAGAGTACTGATAACCTGATCACGCCTATCTAATTTTGGCGAATTCGATATCGATGAAAACTTTATTTAATTTCCCACATGATAAAAAGTGAAAATCTTGAAATTACTATGTGTATAAAAGTGGATTTTTCTTTGGAAAAGGTTTTAACAGTTCTGAGATAATTTTAAGACAGGTAGAATTATGGAGTATTAAAATTTCTCTTCCTTGTGAACTTTCATCCTTAAATGAGACTAATTAAAATGGGAGGAACGAGAAGCTAAAGTACATACTGAACATGAACAATGGAAACATGACTACCTTACTGATATTACTGAGATTCATACTGAGCATGCATATTTGATGCATGATTTCATGTCTGAGCTGATACATGAATGTATGACAGAGAGTACTGATAAGTTGATCATGTATATCTAATTTTGGTGGATTTTATATCGATCGAAAGCTTGTTGAATTTGTCATATGACAAAAAGTGAAAATCTGGAAAATACCACATGTATAAAATCATTAAAATACCATATGTATAAAAGTAGATTCGTCTTTGAAACAAGTCCTTGAATGAGACAGATTGAAATGGGTGGGACAGTAAGCTGAATTTCATACTAAACATGAATAACGGAAACATGACTATCTAACTAACAATACTGAGATTCATACTGAGTATGCCTATCTATTGCATGATTTAATGACTGAGCTAATACAAGAATATATGACTAAGAGTATTGATAAGATGATCATGCATATTTGACTTGGGTGGATTTGATATAGATGGAAAGCTTATTAAATTTCCCACATGACAGAAGGTGAAAATCTTGAAAATACCACATGTATAAAATTGGATTCTTCTTTGAAACAAGAACTTTGACATTTCTGGGATGATTTTAAGCCATGTAGAAGTATGGGATATTACAATATCTCCCCCTTGGAAATATTCATCTTTGAATGAGACTTTTTGAAATAGGAGAAATAATAAGCTTAAGTTCATACTGAACATGAACAATGGAACTATGACTACCTGACTGACATTACTACGATTCATACTGAGCATGCATATCTGATGCATGATTTAATATCTAAGCTGATACATGAATGTATCACAGAGAGTACTGATAAGCTGATCATGCAAATCTGAGTTTGAAGGATTTGATATCGATGGAAAGCTTATTTCATTTCTCGCATAACATAAAGTGAAAATCTTGAAAATACCACATGTATAAAAGTGGATTCTTTTTTGAAACAAGTCTTTTACATTTCTCAGATAATTTTAAACCATGTAGAAGTATGAGGTATTACAATATCTCCTCCTTGTCAACATTCTTCCTTGAATGAAACTGATTGAAATGGGAGGAATGATAAGCTGAGGTTCATAATGATCAATAACAAGGGACACATGGCTACCTGACTGTTATTACTGAGATTTATACTAAGCATGCTTATCTGATGCATGATTTTATGACTGAGCTAATATATGAGTTTATG
The DNA here is from genome assembly GCF_002878395.1 of Capsicum annuum. Taxonomy (NCBI): domain Eukaryota; kingdom Viridiplantae; phylum Streptophyta; class Magnoliopsida; order Solanales; family Solanaceae; genus Capsicum; species Capsicum annuum. Next base: position 1,190 of record NW_025894029.1, on the reverse strand, counting down.
ACTGAGAGTACTAATAAGCTAATCACGCATATCTGATTTGTAAAGATTTGGTATCAATGAAAAACTTATTGAATTTTCCCCATTACAAAAAGTAAAGATCTATAAAATGTCCAGGGAGGTGCTTTGGAGATGCTTGGAGGAGAGTGGAGTCTCGGTGGCATATATCAGAGCAATTGAGGATATGTATAATAGAGTTAAAACTTAGGTGAGAATGGTGGGAGGAGACTTAGAGCATTTCACTGTCTTGACTTGATTGCATTAGGGATCTACTCTTAGTCCATTTTTGTTCGCTTTGGTGATGGATGTGTTGACGTAGCGTATTCAAGGAGAGGTTTCTTGGTGTATGCTTTTTGAAGATGATGTAGTTTTGCTTGATGAGACATGGGGTGTGTGAATAATAAATTAGAGGTGTGGAGACAAACTCTTAAGTTTAAAGGGTTCAGATTGAGTAGGATCAAGAAAAATTATTTGGAATTCAAGTTTAATGATGTTAGGCTAGAGAATGAGGTGGTAGTGAAGTTGGTATCATAGGTGGTTTTTAAGAGGGACAGTTTCAAGTATCTCGAGTCCGTGATTTGGGGTAACGGTGAGATTGATGAGGATGTCTCACACCATATTGGGGCGGGATGGATGAAGTGGAAGCTCGCTTTGGGGGTGTTGTGTGATAAGAAGGTGCCGCTCAAGCTTAAAGGCAAATTCTACAGGGTGGCAGTCCATCCAGTCATGTTGTATGGAGCGGAGTGTTGGCTAGTTAAGGACTCCCACATTCAAAAAATGAAGGTGGCAAATATGCGGATGTTGCGTTAGATATGTGGGCTGACTAGGGGGGATAAAGTTTAGAATAAGACTACCAGGGAGAAGGTTGGTATGACTCCAGTGGAGAATAAGATGCGGGAAGTCTGATTGAGATGGTTCGAACACATGATGAGAAGGGGCATGGATGCCATAGTTTGTAGGTGTGAGAGGCTAGCTTTGGATGGTTTTAGGTGGGGTACGGGTAGGTTAAAGAAGTACTGGGGAGAGGTGATTAGGTGGGACATAGAGTAGTTACAGCTCACTAAGGACATGACCATAGATAGGAAGATCTGGAAGACGCGAATTAGAGCAGAAGGCTAGGGTCAGTTTAGGTCTCTAGTGTAGGGAATTACTTGGAGGGGGTGTTATTCTTGTTATGATACCTTGTTTCATGC
>NW_025894028.1:0-1702 GCF_002878395.1 Capsicum annuum | reverse complement strand
CCTCTGTGAGTGCTGACATTCAAGAAAATCTTTCTTTTAATAAGGTTTCTGTTGAAATTCTTGATTTTAGTTTCCGAAGACTAAGGAACAAAGAAGTTACCTTGGTCAAGGTGTTGTGGCGAAACCAATCTGTTGAGGGTGCAACTTGGGAAGCTGAGGCGGATATGCGATCCAAGTATCCACACCTACTTTCCACGAACTCTGATCAAGACGAAGGTACCGTTCTTTCCTAAATCATGCTCTTTTGCTAAAAGTTGCAGCAGTTCAGCTGTCATTTATTATGTGTTCAGCTGTAGTTTCTTGAATTTATGCATTCTATGTTGCATTTGAAGTGAAAAACGATGTGGTGATGAGTCTAACGAATAGTTTTAGCTGTATGCTCTATTCCCTATCTAATCTTGGCATGTCTATCATCATTCGAGGAAGAATGTTTCCAAGAGGGAGATGACGTAATACCCTGGGAAATTTTTTGTTGAAATTTTGTGCGTAAACGTGTTGGGTACTATCTTCTAGACTGAATTATAAATTTTTCGTGCAGAATGTCTTAGATTATGACCCACCATTGTGTATAGTATCGAATAATCTTTCCAACGATATGTGGATCATCCAAAACGGACACCCGAGCGACGAGTTATGAACATTCCGATCGAACCGTAAATAGTAGTGAACAGCAAAACGTGCAGGAAAAAGTACTGAGGCCTGGTGTATTTTTTCTCCAATTTTAAACGATCATAACTCCTTGTACATAATGATCTAGGTGATCTACTATATATCAATGGAAATCTCTGTGATTCCTCTTTCAAATGAAATTGGTTTCATCATATTTGTCTATCGGAGCAAAAAGTTATTGTCGATCAACTTCAGCCTATCAAAAGCAAATTTTTGGGTCAACTTCAAACGATCATAACTCCTCGTAAAAGATGATCTGGGTGAGATAATATATATCAATGGAAAGATATGATAGTCCTCTTTCTAATGAAACTGGTTTCATCCAATTTGGATATTGGAGTAAAACGTTATGATTGATCTACTTCAGACTATCAAAACAGTCCACCAAAGGACAGATTCGAGAATTATTTGATTTTTAGGGGCATTTTGGTCCCCCCACCCAAAATCTGTCCAAACCCTATATTAAAACCTATTAGAAGCATTATATATTATATTTCATCAAATTGCCTCAAAAAGAAAACCCTAAGATCCTACATCCAACTTCAAAAACCTCCAAAGTTCACCATTAATTCTGCAAATTTATTCAAGATTTCAAGTTCCTAGTTCAAGAACTCCAAGAACAATCATTCAAAGGCATGATTAACATCTCAGAAATGAGTGTCGATCTAAAGTTTATCATTCAAGGTATGTGGAGTTTTTCAACAAGAACTCTCTTTCGTTCTTGTGCCCAAAAGTAATTTTCTTTACAAAGGCATGATTTTTATGAATTTGAAGCATGACCCCATATCTTATGATGATTATTATGAAATTTTGATTTTTATGATTTTGAAAGATCAATTTACATGTGTGGAGATATAAAGCATTAATTTTGAATGATATTTATCACGATTTTGATATTTGGGTCATGAATCCTCATTGGAAATTGTGTTTTTTTAGAAAGTGTGTGTTATAAGAACGTTGATGTTGAATATTTGAGATATTTTGAATGATTTGACCTTTTGGTCTTAATGGAGTTGTTTTGAACTCGAGTGTC
>NW_025894027.1:0-3801 GCF_002878395.1 Capsicum annuum | reverse complement strand
GTTGGTCGACTTTGAGGATTTTTTCTATGTAAAAGTTAGGTTTAGTTGTATTATTTTGATATCTCTATTATCGTATTATTTTGTTATTGTTTACAGGTGTAAGATAAGTGTCAGACGACTTTGAGAAAAATTTTATGTGTAAAGATTAGACTTAATTGTATTATTTTGAAGTCTCTATCATTGTATTATTTTGTTGCAATTTACAGATGGTAGATGAATATCGATCGACTTTTAAAAATATTTTTGTTAAAGATTAGGTTTAATAAATAAATTCTCCATCTTTACATACTCAAAAGATATTAAATTTAATTATTATGTTCATTTTTATTATTTAAACAAATATCCTATTTAGTGTAATATTTAAACTCATTAAAGTGAGATACACGCATAAGACGCGTACACGAAAACTAGTTTCACGTAATACGTGTATGAGGCATTTAAATTTCTGCCGAGCAAACTTATTAGGCCTCATTTCTCAAATACCTACTCTACTCTTCTTATTTTATTTTTCTTTTACAAATTATCCTTTGCACAAATTTTTTTGGGTATTATTTCTTTATTATTATTTTTATATCATTCTTCTTGCTGTCCTTTTTTTTTTTTGGTATTTTAAGTCTAAATAATTTTTCTGATTTATTTAATATTTTAAACTTAAAATTTAGATGACTGAAAATAATACGAAAAATATTATAAATTATAATTTTTTTCATGTTAATATGATGAAATAATAAATTTTAAAATGTTGATCAAAGTTCATGCAGTTTAACCACAAGAAGCAAAATAATAACAAGTAAAAGTGATCGAAGGAAGTAACTAAGTGGAGAAAATTGAAGAAAAGATGTCTTTTAAGTCTTGAATGAAGGATTGATGACATTGACCAACTTAAAGGATCAAACATAATTAGGAAACTTGATTAAGTTAATTGTGTACTTGATTAATTTTTTTAAAACTTTTTTAATCTTTTAAAAAATACAAATCAACTCACACCCCTCTCCTATCCAAATCAACTGTTTCTCTCCTCTCTCCCATCTCTCTTGATAGTTTCTCTCAAACTTCTCCCAACCAACAATTCTGCAAAATTCTTCCTTCAATCCTCGAGCGACTTCAACCTCTGCTCACAAATAGTTGGGATTTGAGTTTCTTTTCGACTTCCAACCATCAATCGACATGACAACATTGCTCTTCAGCGACTACAACTTTGAGTTCTTCATCGTCCCTTTTCGTCTTTCACAGGTAAAAAATTATGGCTTTTTAGTTATGAAGAAAAAGAACTTGAGACAACTTCTCTTCTAGTATTGATTAATAATTTCAATATTTGTTGCTTAAATTTGAAATGGGACTCAAGAAAATCTCAATTTCTGATATTTCTTCTCTTCTCTTTTCGGAGTGAAATATAATTTTTTTGTTATTATAGTTCTTGTTGTCGAACCGTTGATTCGATTTGTTGGTGTCTGTTGTGTTTTTTGAAGTTTAATTTTTATTGTTTGTGTTTGTACAAACAAAACAATAATGATTTTGGTCATTGTTAATGTTCTTGGTGTGTGTGTTGTGCATGTGTTGTGTTGGTGTTGCTGGGTTGATTTGTTGTTGTTCTTGGTAAAATGGTGTATTTGATATTAAATGGTGATATTATTGTTGTTCTATTAAACAAAAACTTGCTACTGATTTTTTTGCAACAGATTAATTATCTGATGCAATAGATTAACCATCTGATGCAACAGATTAACCATTTAATCCAACAGATTTACCATCTGATACATCATATAAATCATCTGATGCAACTAATGAACCATCTATTGGATGAATTCCTATCAACTATTCCAACAGTACATGTCCAAGACTTTGATTTCTTCCAATAGATCATTTATCTGTTGCGTCAGATGACCCTTCTATTAGAAGAAATCTAAACAATATTAATAGTTAATAACAGTTCCAATAGATCACTTATATGTTATAACAGATGAATGATCTGTTGTGCAGGCCAGCCATCTGTTTCAATAGATGAGTGATATGTTGGAAGAAATCACAATAGTATTGAAACTGTTTTTATAGTTTCCAACAGATTATTTATCTGTTGCAATAGGTAATTATATGTTGTAACAGATAACTCACCTATTGCAACAGATGAGTGATATGTTGGAACTGTTATTTTACTGTGTTGTACATGTTAATTTATTGTTATTTTTTTAACGATGCATTAATCAATTACAATCTTTTTTATTTTCTTGTTTTGTAGATCATATGACTCTCAAAAGAAAAGAAACCAAATCAAGTCCAAGTAAAGGAACAAGTGAAGCAGCTAGGCTACATCCACCACTCTATGAGCTTGCTTTACAAGTGATATCTCAATCAAAAGTAAAAAATAATGAACTTAAGGATGAGGAATGTTTCAAAAGAGATGATCCAAATGCTAATAGCCCTTCCACTGAAAAGTTGGTCAAAACCTTCAGCATTGGTAGTTATCTTGTGAAAATGCAGTGCGATGGTACCATAAATTTAACTGGTGATTTCGTGGTTAAGTCAGCCATGGAAAAATCTTTTGACACCATAAAAAAAATACTTCGAGACCAAAAATTGGATGTTATTTCAGGGACAGCTACTTTGGGTAATATCTTGATTAGTCGGAGGACAACAATTCTCATTTTCAAATAACCTTGGTATATGATCTTCTCAAGCATAGGTTTATGTATGAAAATAAAGATAAGATGGATGAGGTATGGATAAATTACTGTGGCATGTCTATTTGTTTTGATTGGAGGGAGTTTGCCATAGTTACTGGACTAAAATATTATCCTCCTTCTCCTTCTCAACTTATACCTATTCTAACCCAGAAAAGACAAAGACAAGTCAAGCGATGGTGATGACTTAGTGTCCCTTGTTGGTTGAAGCTTTAAAAATAAAAGTTTGATAGAAGCATTGAAAGATAAAAGACTTTCAAAGAAGCACAAACAATCATTGTGCTTGGTTTGATTTATACATAATATTCTTTGGGCGAAAGACGTTAACAACAAAACACCATTTGATTAAATAAAGCTCTCCGAGGATCTTAAGGCATTTAACAACTATCCTTAAGGTTATGAAAGCTTCAAAATGACTGTTAAACATTTGTTGACTCCATCAACTCCAAAGACAGTCAACTTATATGGCTTTTCATGGGCTTTCATGGTAAATATTTATTTTATTATGATTCATTTATTTTTTATTGAATAATACTTTTGATTTATTGACGTTATTTTATAGGCTTGGGAATTTAAAGTCATTCCTTATTTAAGACAATAAGTGAACTACCAGAAAGAAATTTCACGTCCAAGAATCCTGAGATGGTTGTCGGCCAAAGCTGATAAAAAATAAAATTTCTTGATCTCTTCACCCCTCGAATGAAGCAGTAAGTCTAATTCTAATTAAGTTTTTGGTTTTAATTGATGATTTTTTAAAATTATTTAATCATCATTCTAATATGTGTACTATTTTTTTTAGATTGTGCATCCGTGGCTTGTTCTGACTAATCGAGAGTTGAAGATGCCATTTTTTTCTTACTTTATGGCCTATGTAAATTTTATCGGACCCTATGATCATTGATAGAATAAAAAGAAATTTTTTGGAGCAACAACCATCATAAGAAAAATAATTTTGGAGGGTGGGTTTGTTGTTATTGATGGTGTTAGTGGTGATGGAGTTAGTGGTGGTGGTAGTGGGAGTGGGAGGGGTGTTGCTGTTGGGGCTAATGATGCTCCTCTTGCAGTTTTTGAAACAACAAACCATTATGATTATGATCGTATTGGTTTTACTGATTTTTCCCCT
>NW_025894026.1:0-1633 GCF_002878395.1 Capsicum annuum | reverse complement strand
TTGGGAGTAAAACTAGCACCGAGCGGGGGAAGGGATTAGAATCTAATTGTTTCCCTTTTCTATAATGGAGGAGGCTTCATTATGGTTGACAGAGTTGTCACATGGATCGATCACTACTTGAAATGACTTGATTACTCAATTTTTGGAGAATTTTTTTCCACCTTTCAAAATGTTGCAGATGAAAGATGAGATTTTTAACTTTAGGCAATTACACTCGAAGGTGTTATATAAGACATGGTTTAGGTTTAAGAAAAAGCTGCAAGATGCCCCAAATCATAGAATTCCCGACCGTACATTGCTTAAGATCTTTTACAAAGGTGTGAAAGTGAATATTAAGGTTGTAGCAGACACAATCACAGATAAAGCTTTTATGAGATTACCTTGGGAGCAGTCTTCTGTGATTCTAGATTAGATCACTAAAACCAACCGAGGTTGGCAGACTCTTGAAATGGACATGCTCACAGGTGTTTATATGATTGTAGCATCCACAGAGTAGAGAGTGCTTAATGTTTCAGTTGCTTAAGAGGTGTCTCAGTTGAGGATGAAGCTCAACGTATTTACCAAACAACTTGCAGCTACATGCATAAAAAAATGCCACGATCCGATTTACGAGTCATGATGACACCTACTCTATTCTGATAGTAGGTAAGCCAAACCATAGCCTGGAGATGGATGTAATGGGCTAACTTGGTAGAAAATGGCCGAAAAGACAAAATTTAGCAATTAAAGACTCAAATAGCAATAACACAATCATAAAGGTCTAATAGAGAGATAGATAGAAAATCAACAAGTATCCCAGGACTCATTAATATTGATACAAAAGCTACTACAAATGAACTAAGAGTACTGAATAGTTAAGTACAATCCATCTCAAAGATGAAAGACTAGACATAGATAAATAGAAGGAAAAATGGTAACTCCAACTCCAAGAGCTCGCTCAATCTCCGTAATCAGCCCTGCACGAATGTCAGTTCAGCGGCAACAACTGGTACTCAGATCTACATCAAAGAGGTACAAAAGTATAGTATGAGTACCAAAACTATAGGTACTCAGTAGCATCATTGGCTGAATGAGATAAATCATGATATAAATACGATGAGATGCAAGATAAAATAACTAAGTCAAATTAAAGGGGTAAGCCTGAAAATAAACTCGACCACCGTTGTAAATAATTAAATAAATAAAATTAGAATAATAACACAAAGATCATATATTTATAGCTACTAAATTGTCCCCCATAAGCCAATAAGTGCGTAAAAATAAATAATCCCACATAGGATCCCATAAGCCTAGAGGGTACAATCAAGGAACGTAAACAATCGAATAAACATAATTTATCAACTGTCATGCCATAACCAAGAATACATTCATCCCATATCACATCATAAGCAACCCTCAAATGCATACTCAAACTGGAGCTCAATAGAATCACCATTATTATCATCAATTTTGCCGGACTTGAACCAAAACTCATATCATTAATACCATCTGCAATTACCAGACTTGACCAAACTCATGTATATAAACCTTACAAATGAACCATATTAATGAGCCATTTTGATAAGATAAACTTAATAAATTATACCAATAAATCATGACTATTAACCATCCCTTTAATCATATTTATACATCG
>NW_025894025.1:0-2137 GCF_002878395.1 Capsicum annuum | reverse complement strand
AAAAATGCCATATTCTCCTCAAGCATAAAAAATCTAGGGTTTCTTACAAAATTTACTATCAAGAACAAGGTCCAAATCCTCATCCAAGAACATCAAGATTCCACCATATTTTTTACAAACTGAGCTAAGATTCAAGGTTCCCAAGTCAAAAGCTTCAAGAACTCTCACTCGAGAATACGAAAAAAAGAGTCTCAAGCAGGCTTGTTCATCTACATTCATAATCTAAGGTATGTAGGGTTTTGAAAAAGGGTAACCCTTTCACCCTTGTGCCCAAAGGTTTATTTTAATTTACAAAATTACTGCAATTTATGATATTTTTTATGAAATTTAGTTAGGGTTTATACCCATTTTCATTATTTATAAGATTATGAGATTTTCCATGGATAAAAAGTTGAATTACATGATTTTATTTATATTTCCATGTCTATTGATGAAATTTATAGATTTTAAGGTGATTTATAAGTAATTGCATTACCAAGCATGAAAGTTTAAGATTTTTTGATATGAGATTGATGTTTGGGTCTATAGACCCCCATTTAAAGATTGTTGTTCAAGATTTGTTTGTGCTATAATCACCCTATAGCTAAGTTATTTTCAGATTTTAGATAAAGATTTGACCTTTTGGGTCTAATCTAAGATAGGAATCCACACTATTTATGACTTAAAGTCAAGAGAAGTATATTTGATCTTTATTATAGACCCTTGTAGTATTTTAAAGTGGATTTCCTAAAAGTTCTAGGCTTAAGTATGGGAGCAGTATTTAGCACTGAGTTAGGTATGATTCCAAGGTCTCATGTCCTAGAACTACATGCCCCCATAAGTTTCTGAGTTACCCCAAGTAGGTTAAGATAAGTGATCACTAATGTTAAGGTTCTATTCTGATGGCAAGGATAGAACAGCTCTCCCCAATATAGGAAAGATATTGGACTCTGTGTTGGTCACATGGTTTATATCAGTTAGAAAAAACTCTGCAATCAGTAACTTACTCTAACTAAGATAAAAGTGTATATGTTGAAAGTTGACTTTTGAGATTCCCGAAGTCCTATAAGATCTAAGTTTTAAAGAAGTCCTTTATTCTCAATAAGATAACAAGTACAAGTTTGGAGAGCTAATATTTTAAGATTCCTCCTGCTTACAAATTTTGAGAATAATATGGTGAATACAGGATTTAGAACTAATATAATGACTCACAAGATTTATGCTTTATGCCTTATTATACATAATTTATGAGATTCAGATTTCAGTTTTACTCAAGCTATGTGAGTCATTTATAGCTGCATGCATGATTTCTATTAAGATTGATAATATTGTCTACTTAAATGCATACCCTCCATATACTCAGTACATCCTCAAAGTACTGATCCACATATTCGCCTGTGTGCTACATTGTCTTATAATATAGGTTAAGGTGCTTAGTCTGAAAAGTGATCGTGATTCCTGAGTACCTTTGTCTACATTTCACAGTTGGTGAGTCCTCATGGTTCGAGGACCTATTTCTTAGATTTTCAGTTGTTATTGCTTTTAGTTTAGTTGAGTAAGTTGGGGGGTTTGTCCTAATGACTCTCTAGTTCTTAGTAAGTAGAGGCTTGTTAGACTATCAGTTGAAGTTTTATTCTAGATTATTAGTATTTTGTCATCTAGACATTATTTCCAGCTATTTCAGTTCATATTTAACACAATAAAGTATTACTATTTAGCTTATTTATCCTAAAGTATGTGTTTAAAGTATTATCAGGCTTAAAGGGTTAGCTTGGGGCTACTTGTAGCCTTAAGCATCGTGTGACACTTCGAAATGAGATTTTTGGGCATTACAAACTTGGTATCAGAGCCTAAGATTTAGAGAGTCCTAGGTAGTCTGATAAGCCACATTATGTAGCGTCTTGATCATCTGTGTGTAGCACGCCATATCTTTGAGCAAGAGGCTATGGGACATTTTATGAAAAAGTTATCTCTTTCTTTCAAAATCAATCATGCTTATAGTTGTCTCTCCCTTCTTTTAATTTATGTTCTCTTGTGGCAGAAAATGCCTCCCCTAAGAGAAAATGCTCATAGAGATAATAACGAGCAACCTCAGCTAGTTGGTCCCCTAAATGAGACTGTATCTCATACTGAGTTTTGGGAAGCCTTTCAGACATTA
>NW_025894024.1:0-1231 GCF_002878395.1 Capsicum annuum | reverse complement strand
AAATTCTTCCAAGTAATTAGGTATGCGAGTATTTAGTAACGGACTTCTTCCACCCTTATGACCAAAAACTTAGTTTTTAGATTACGATTTGTGATCCAGGGTTTAAACCCAAATTGATGATTCATGATGATTTTAATCTCTATAAGTTTTCATGGTTATACTCTATTAGGAATTGTTTATGCATGATTCATAGTCATGGTTCCAGATTTTAGCCCTAAATCAAGTCTTACTAGAGACTAGAGATTGCATAAATCATTCCAAGTCTCATATATATTTATATGAAGTTAGATGAATTCCTATGTTAAAGCATGAATTTCATGATTTAGTCTGGATTACCATGAATTTATGATTTCTATAAATTTTTACCCTTATCCATCAACAAGTCTAAGTTTTAAGATTTTTTTATGAGATTTCTTCAACCTTATTTAAAGTAGTATCAAATGTTAGTTAGTTCACATTATGTGCAATAAAATGTTACAAAGGTTATAGGGGCACATCAGATGCAGATAATGCTTGACAAAAATGAAAGTAATATTATGAGGGTTGTAGATAAAGTATTTAAGAAGCCTTACTTATCACCACGAACAAGTTCGAAAATGAATAAAGGTAAAAAATAATGGCGGGACACTGATACAAGGGTTAATCCTATGAGAAGTGTCAAAACCAGTTCTAAATGATGATGAAAACTTTTTGGAATATGAGGTCTGTTATTCATTCCATATAATTCAAATGCTTCACAAATATGACAAGTTCTCTATTATTTCTTTGATGGAGCCATTTCAAGGTGTTTATTAGATCCAAAAATACAATAGATTGTTGGGTATATAATGTGAAAATTACAACCAGAATGGAAGATATAGATCTTTATTTAGGAGAATTTCTAAGTGGATGTCATTTTCGATACTAAGACAAATTATCTCTACCATTGAGGCTCCAAGAAACTAGTCATTCTTTGTAACTACTATGGTGTATGCCAATTGTGATGCCCGTGAGAGGTTAAGTTTATGAGTAGATATTTACTCATTAAGCATGAATATGAATCTGTCTTGGCTTATTGGGGGTAACTTTAATGTCATATTGAGTGATGAAAATAAGATTGAAGGTCTCCCCGTGTATCCTCAAGAATGTGAGGATTTTACATTTTGTGCAAATTCACTTGAGTTACTTGACATTAATTTCAAGGAAAATCCATTCACTGGTGGAGTGGTAGAATTGATAGTGAATGTATTTT
>NW_025894023.1:0-4556 GCF_002878395.1 Capsicum annuum | reverse complement strand
AACGAAATTCAAAATATGGAAAGTAAAAAGATAAAATGATAGATGGTGATAGGGTATTCCTCCGTGTATCGCCGATGAAGGTTATGATGAGGTTCGGAAGGAAAGGCAAGCTCAACCCTAGATATATAGGACCTTTATAATGCCTCGAGACTAGCCCCTGGATATCATGCAGTGCTTAGGACCATAAGTGATCCTAAGATAACCCATCAACTGGCATACTATTAAGCAACTAATTTAGATATGTATAAAATAACTGAGTTTACTATGCAAAAACATAATCATGATGAAATCTGGGAAAAATACAATACTGATACAATTTTACATTTTGATAAAACTTAAAAGAGGAACAAAAATTACAGGACTGACTTTGACTGACATCTATGAAGCCTCTACTATACTAACTATGGATAGCTGGGATCCAACTACCATTAATCAATATATATGAGTAATAAAGTAAAGTACATGAATAATATCTAACTGAAGTCCCTACAGTAAGATGACTCATCACCTGCTGGCTGGGGATCTACAACTATCTGATCGTGGTATATGGACTACAACTAAATTGGTACCTACAATATTAAACAATGTAGCACATAGACAAAGATGTGAATCAGTACTTTTGGAATATACTGAGCATGTGGGGGTGAATGTATAAGTAAAATAGTAACTCAATTATTCATATAGCTTGTAAAGAATGCATGCTAAGTGTAAATAACTCACATTGGCTTGAATAACAGAAAGATAAAAGTCATAAATCATGAATGATAAAGCATACTGTATAAATCTTGTGAGTCATAACACTTAGTTCTAAAAGTTGTACTTTTACTCTCTCTTCTAGTGGAATAAGTAGAAATGAAATTAAGTTTGTTTTCAAATCATGCAGGCTAAGTGTAAAAGGATTCACCTTTCTATCTGTAAGATAAAAGATGAAATCTAATGGCTAATGACTTATGTAAAATAATATCTGAATAAAATCATGAGCCTTTGAACTTAGTTTCTAAATGCTTTTATGTTATTCTATTCCGTTAGGGATATTCTTCTAACCGACATACACTACGAGAGCTATTATGATGTCCAACATCATGTTTCCCTAAGGGAAAAACCTCACATTGGGGAGAGGTGCCATACTCTTTGCAAGGAGTATAACTGAGCTAAGTGATTACAATTTGTATTTATCATCCATATAAATAGGAATAATCTGAATCTGTAACTACGTTTGCTCGTAGTTCGGGGGCATGTGAACTAGGACACACACTCAACTCGGTGCAAAATACTGCTCCCTTACTTATATGCTTATTCTATAGGAAATCCACCTTAAAGTATCATAAGGTCTTATAATGAAAGGTAGTTATACATCAATCTATTTTAAACTATAATCAAAACTAATCTGTGTGGATTCGGTATCTTAGTTGAGGATCAAAAGATCAAATCTTGCATAAAAATCTGAATACATGCTTATCAAAGAATGCTCAAATATCATCTTTCTTGAAATATCAAGACTTAAACTTAGGGTTTACAACCTTTACTTGGAAATCATGTCTATTCACAATAAACTTCATGCTCAACAATAATAGTCTTGAAATGCTTTAACAATTCAAGTCTAGATAGAGAAATCAAAATCATAATGTTATGCTTAAAGCTCAATGGAAAATCTTTAATCAATGTCTCAAATCATACTCATAGTGTTTCAATCATGAAAGAGAATTCTTTCAATCAAGATATTTAGGAACTTTCAAGCTTCAATCACTTTATAAATCCATAAACTCAAATCAAGATACTTTGGGTATGAACCCTATTTGCAAATCATGTAAATTCATGTAAACTCAACTTTAAAAACTATTTTTCGGCACAAGGATGAAAGGAGTATCCTTGTTCATAACCCCACATACCTTATTAGACTTGATTTGATGTAGAAAGATTGACTTTGAAACCCTAGGAGATGATATTGGAAGATTTTCTTGATATTTTTGGATTAGAAAGCTTGGGTTCTTGATTTTCTTGAATAAGATTTGATGGAGTTCTTGGTGTACTTGAGGAGGGCTAGGGTTTTCTTTGGAGAGAAAAGGATGAATAATGATGTAACTAATATTTTTGAGGCTTTAATTATCTATTATGGATGAGTTAGGGTGGAGGAAAGGACATATTTCCCCTTAAAAATGTGGAAATAGAAACTAAAAAATAGGTGCTTACGACGGAGCCCGCGTCGCGGGTTAATCGCGACCTCACTACCTCTCTCATGAAAATGGCTATAAATTTTCGTTCGGGTGTCATATATAGGAAAAATTGGTATCGTTGGAAAGATAATTAAATTATCTATAAGTTAAAGTGGATTGATATGCAAAATTATATGTATATAGAAAGGTATACACGTTAAAATTAGATGCTTGTAGAATCAAATACTAAACTTTGAAAGAATCAAAGGCTCTTAGCTCAACTTTGTTCTAAGTTAATTCTATGAACATCTTTCACCTCGAGAGCACTTCATAAACAAGGATAATGATTGTGAACTTATATTCATATGGGAATCATTTTGATTAGATCTTACACACGTAGGAACGACTGTTAGAATTCTAGCTTGAAAGTATGGGGTGTTACATTATCTTCGCCTTGGGAATATTTGTCCCCAAATGAGACGAATTAGATTGAGAGTACTGTACTGAGATCATACTCTGAACATGCATGACTGGGAACATGATTACATAACTGAGTCTAAAATATAATACATGAACTAAATATCATGAACTGAACTAATTTCTCGAATACAACAACGACATGAGAATGTTCATAAGACTGAGATAGAAACGAGAGTGTCAAATTATGAGTAACCATTACTTTAGGCTGGATCTGGTTTTGTGAAGAAAATTTGAGAGGTTTAGGACATGAAAATGTGGGGTTTTATCAACATATCCCCTGTAGGATAGTTTGCCCGCTGAACGATAGTGACTTGGATGAATACTGAGGAAAGACAGATGATATACGAAGCACTTACAAGCTAAATCATGACTTAATATCTGAATCTAAAACTGATGCATGATGCACAAACTGAACTAAATTCATAATTTGCATGAATGTGAATATCTTACCTTATAGAATAGCCTTATTAATGAAACTTTGAGTAGTAAAACTAAATGGGAAGTTGGAAATTAATAGAAGCTTATCTACTTAATTGCTAAACTAGTTCGCAGGATATACTGACTGAATCATACTGAAAGCTTACACTCAACTAGAGTATTTATTCAACTCTCTTTCTAATAAGTTATATTAACATTACGGAGCAAGGGATCATGGGCTTGATCTGAGCAAGACATCTAACTAAGAAATCACAACATTGATACAACTCTATAGTATAGAACATAGACATATAAATCATAAGCTAGAATAGAATTACTAGGCCTTAGGCAATGCAACTTCTTACTTTCAAGCTTAGCAACACTTCTCAAATGCTCCCTCAACTATACTATTTCCTTGAAATACCATATTCATTTGATTCAACATATAATTCTCATATGAGAATTGATAAATCCATCTACTAAAGTCTAAACGGAACTAAATCTCTCACCATAATCAAGCCTAACTCAAAATCACAAGATACAACACGCTACACCATAATACTAGTCCAAACCATATGATTCAATCTTTTATATCTCTTTTAGAGATCACACCTTAAGAATAATATGCCTTACCACTTCAATGACTAACTCAGAACTCTTACTAAAAATCCACTAGTGCATATTGGATTCGTCCACTTATATCCCAACATGGCATTCAAGCCTATCGCTATAACCACATATAAACTTCAAGGCAAACACCCATAAAGAGATACTTCTCATATTCTCTAAACCTCTATCAATAAAAACTTTCTTACACTATTCTCAAGAATATACCCTCAGAATTCTCAACTAACTATGACATATACCAAAGATTTACCTCCATATTCCTTCATCTTTTAGCCTTAAAAAAATATAAATAATATTTCTTAATAAGGGTCATGAACTCTCTCTCATCTTAACCATTGCTTATCCATTATCATCACTACTATCTTAACATAAGGAGAGGTCAATGAAGGGCTAAAGCATAAGGACTTGAAGCACAAAAGAATACTATATATAACTTTAAGACTTAACTGAGGCTTGAGGAATAGAATGTCAAAGGCATGGATTCATTAAAGAGATCTAAACTAAGGACATACCTAATATATTGCGAGTTTCATGAGTAGCATGAGTTTTAAGAAATGATCACACTCTGAAACATGAGTTCACACTTATCATAAGCTATTTAACATAAGACTAGAGTTTATAGATTTATGAGGGATTACTTAAATTAAAGAGTGAAGTTGTTACTTATTTACTGGAAGATAAGAATTAACCTGAATATGCATGAAGTGTATAAGTATTTTCCCTTAAAATCATTGGAACAGAAGCTGGAAAAATTAGGGGGTGCACTATGGGGCGTATGCCGTGGGATATATCGCAGGATCCCTTAGCGGTAGAATGGATTGCGCGCCACAGGTATGTCGTGGGATACTACTATTTTGGTGATCCAACCATGCATCTACG
>NW_025894022.1:0-6909 GCF_002878395.1 Capsicum annuum | reverse complement strand
CTCCCTTGCACCATAAAATAACTAAAATCAGCCCTAAGATCCATCCTAAACTTCATAAAGTAAATTTTCTAAGGCTTAACTATCAATTAATAGCTAACAGAGAAGAAAATTAATACCTTGATGAACCTAAACAACAAAAATATGGTGGGAATCGCCCAAAATATACCCTCCTTTACCCAAAATTGAGTTTTAGAAATATAAATTGTTTTAAGGTAAAAATAATTAAATCTATAACTTTTTCTACTATATCAACGTGTATTGCTATAGTAACATTGCTATAGTGGCACCTTCCACTATAGCAGGTTTTGACCAGGTCTAACCATTGTTATAGCAAGAATATCTCTACGATAGCGACACCCTACTATAGTAGCATGCATGCCATTATAGTAGAGTCGATGGAACATAATGTCCAATTTTACTAAAACTCCTAATTTTGTGACAAACATTAAATCCTAGACATTTCATGTAATGCTCTTTACGCTAACATGAAATTCGGGAGTTCTACTCACCCAAGTTAAATTTCATAAATTCCTATGGGTTCCTTATCTTCTTAGTTAACTAGAAATCATTCAAACACCACAGAACTTTCCAAATTATTCCTTTATTTCCCTAGACCATACCTCACTCTAATTTTATTCAAAACTAGCCTAGCCTAAAATTTATAACATGAAATCCAAGTAAAATATTATCATGGGAATTTTATTAGAGGTTTTTACATATTGACAAAAATGGTGCTACCAGGCAACATTCATGACCCCTATTGGTGCTTCTTCATATTAACTTGTGTATATTAAGGTGTGCCACTTTCCTGTTGAAATTGAGCATACACATTATAGAAATTAAAGTCATTAAATCTAGAGTTAAGTGATGCAATAAAGATGAGGCTTAATCAGTCAAATGAGATGGATGAATTTTGTCTTAGAGAATATGGATGTTGATATTTATACAAAGACAATATGAAGGCTTACCACGACTAAAATATAGAAAGGAAAGAGTTCACCATAGGTGATAGAGTTTTATTGTTTGAATTTAAGCTTTGCCTATTTCCGGGCAAGTTAATGTCAAAATAGAGGGTCCCCCAATGAGTGGTGACAGTGTTTCCACATAGTGCAGTTGGGCTTGAAAATAACGATGGTCAAACTTTTAAAAAGAATAGCTAAAAGGTGAATAACTATCTTTGTATTATTGGAGAGGTTAAGCCAGTATGACATATGGATCATGATGGTGCCTGAGTAATCAACCACACCCAAGTCATGCCATGATGTAAAATCAAGCGCTGCATAGGAGGTAACCCATGGGTTAGTTTAGAAAGTCTTGAGTATCCAAACTAATTATGTCGTACCATAATATTAAATCAAACATTACTTAGAGGGCAGCCTATAGGTTCTTTTGGTGAAGTTTGAGCAACTAAACTAACCACGTTATGCCAAGATGTTAAATCAATCACAACTTAAGAGGTATCCTAAGGATTTTTTACTTATTTAGGGTAATGTGTGTTACATGTGTAGGGACAATACAAAAAACAACTTAGAAACTGAAAAAAAATAGAACCCATAAAAGCATTAGATGATTATTAAAAGTCCTAATGATTGTTGATTCTGCTATTTGCATAAATTCTGAAGAAACGAGTTTTAGGAGGCGATCCTATAATTAAATACCAACAATCATACCAAGAAAAAATGATCATGGCATCCATCATCTGATTCAACTCCTAAAAATAATATTCAGGTAACGGAACGTAAGATTTCAAAGAAAGATCATTGTTACATACGATGGCCATCCTTAAGCATTCCAAATTCCCAGCTAAGATTTCTTAATCCCCTAGGAATGATACAGTATTCCAATTATAGTTTGAACTAATGATTGTGGGGATGAACCATTTGATGGGTCTAGTTAAAATCTTTAAAATTAGATCGAATGTAACGACCCTCTTGGTCATTTCCATGATTTACATAAATTTTTGACGTTTAAGACTCACCAAAGATGCTAGAGGTCATTCATGACTTGTAAGGACTATTGACTCAGATATTGGGCAGTTCGTTTGGGTTTTAGGTTCATTTTCCTATTTTGGAACTTCTGTCATTAAGGAATTAGTCTTGAACCAAAACTCCTAGTAAACAACATCATATGAGAACTTTGATCTATCCTAAGCTTTATAATGTTAATTTTAGGCTAGGAAAACCCTTTGTTCAGGTCCCAAGGCTTTTGGACTCGTTTTTAGATATTGGGTGAATTTTATGAAAATAGAACTATAGGTGTGGGCCCTATATTCAATCAAAATAATCTCGGATGAATGTTTTGATGATTCTATTTGATCTAGAATGTTAAATTTGGTATGGTAGAACAATTTATTTTTGTAGATGGTGATTCAAAAAAATCTCGAGTACCCAATTAAGTCCATCTGTATTTAGCAAAATATGGTGCATGACACTATCTGGTGCAACCACTTAAATAGACCTTTGGTTGCTTAAGTAGTGGTTTCTTAATCCCCAAGAAATAGATTTAGAGATCTCCCTTGCACCCATCCAGCTGCTTAAGCCATCACCTTAATGCTTAAATGAAGGTAATATACACGGTGCTCGATTGCTTAAGTGAAGGATAGATATTTATAGGAGGAATCAATTAAGCAATCATTTGACAGCTTAAGTAGTGATTTCTTAAGCAATCATTGAGTTACTTTAGTGGTATATTCATGGGATTAAATCCTCTTCTTTACTTGGAATTCCCATTCATTTTATCTATTATTTTACACTATATTGGGAGATCGAAGAAAAGAAAAGAGTGTGAAATCATCCATTGAATCTAAGGTAAGTTAGCCTAATATTCCTTGGTCATTTCCCATTATTTTCCCCTAATTTCCATCACATTTCATTGTGGATTCATAGAAATTAGGTATTTAAACCCTAGACCTTAGGGGCTGATTTGGCGTCAATTTATGCACCATTGTGTTCAGGTTTTGAGCATACATTCTTTGTCCTTCAAGGGACCTCATGATAGATTTATTTTATAGATTTTGTTTGTGGACCCTGTGGGCCCATTTTTGACCCAAATTTTAATCTGGCCTTTTATATAGCAATATTGATCTTATTTTATTCCTAATGATTTTTAGATTGTTATTTTGATAGTATGGTAATATTTCTGGATTATGGAGCAAAGGTGGGTAATTTATGGATAATTTAAGGATTTATTATTCAGCATCAAGGTAGGATTCAGTCTACTCTTTTCATGAGATAGTATAGGGTGTATATTGCATCTTATGTAAGGATGATAGGATATGACTATAGGTAGGATACCTTTATTTAGTATAATTAGGAGTTTAGGGATAAAAGGATGAACCGACCCTTAAGATGAAATGTGTGTTTTAGCGATAAAAGCCTATCATCCTAGATTATAAGAATATTAACCATAATTGATGCTAAGTACCCTTTAGTATAATGTTTACTACTTGTTTTAGTGGATTGTCATAGTTTCTCGAATTATAGTATTATTGTCATACTTTTCATATACTATTGGGCTTGAGGTCGAGATTATGATACCAGTTGGACTCCATGTGAGTATTCTATCTTTATACAGGATGTGGTTTTAGTATATAGGTACATTCACCGCTGATATTGTATTGTTCAAATACTGCTGATGTTATGCATAGATTTTGGTACATTCATCCTCACTTAGTGGTATGATTCCTACTAAAATCATGATTTTACTTATGTTTTCTAAAAAGGGATTCATTCTTACTTTCCACTCTTAAAATGTGAACTTTTATAAAAAGGAGAATCATACTACCTTAGTGATTTATGAGCTCTAAAAACTAAAAATAGTATTTTAGATATTAGATTGAGATTGATTTTGGTATATGGTTTATCTATTATTTTACCATTACCATTTACTTTGGTCTTGAGAGATGCTAACCCTTCTTATACTATTACGATGATTTAGTCCTAGAGTTTATCTTGAGCAATGGATTATAGGCTTACACTTTTTCTCCATGATTTAAGTTAGTGCATTTATTATATATACATATCCTTGGTACTAGAATGAGTATTTTGATGATGATGATAACTAGAAATCCTTGATTGAGACTAGGCCAGTGTATATGGATATTCTTAAATCCCTTATGCTCCTTTTTATCCATGAGCCATCATGCTATAAAAGAGAGGTTGTCGTAGGTTCTAGCTTTGCGAGTCATCAAGCTGGAGGAGGTATATACACTGGGTATATTATGAAACTTTGATTGGTTAAGATAGTATGAATTTACTTTGCATTGATTCATGTATATGCATTTCCTATCATTGTTTGGTGCTTATATCTATTAGCCTTATGGGGGTAGCACACGAATGGGCTATGATTGTTGTTTATTGAGTGTTTATTGAAGCTTTCTTATTTATGGGGCCCCAGTTAAATATTATTTTCCTGAACTAGCTAGTTACTTTATTGTTGTTATTAGGGTTAGTTTATGGCAGGTTGATTATGGATTGATACTGAGGTTGGAGGTATGATTCTGATCCCTTTTCTTTCTGTAAAATTTCATTATGGGGCAATTTATTTATGGTTGGACACTTTAAATGTAGCACCTGATGATGCTAGCATTTACTTTCCTACTTGGTTAGGATTTCCTGAAGAGGTTAATTTGTCTACCTTAGGTTATTACTTTTGAGTTAGTCTTGTATAACTATATATATATAGTTATAGTTATGTTAAATATATATCCCTCTCTTCCCTTGTTATTTATATTATTTATGTATTCCTCGACCTTGGTTACTTCTATATATCCTTCCTCTACTTTTTACTTGTATATTGTCTAGTGATATATTATATAGTACTTTGGTTCTTGAATACAGCTAGGACAGGAATGTTTATCCTTATTGCCTCTCTACCTTTGTGATTCTAGCTTTCTGTATAGTTGTCTGTATTTTATATTCCTATTTTGCATGTTATCTATATTTGTATTATCTTTGGAACTCAATCAGAAGCTTCCTATTGAGTACCACATGTTTGTACTTATACTACACTTCAGCGGCCTGCACATCATAGTACAAGTTCTCCCCATTGGTTTATGCATCGTGTAGAGAAGCTATAGATTAGAGGTTTTGAGTGAGCTCCTAACGTTTGAAGCATTACTATTCTCCCTCTTATGGATTAGACTCATCTCTATGTTGTATTCAGAAATGGGTTCTATATGTATATTTCTTTAGGATATGAATTTGTATTCTTAATGTATTAGAAGCTCTTGTACTAACTTCACTAGGTCTTGGAATTTTTTTATATATATTAAACTTTTTATTATATTTATTCACCATTTATCTCCATTTTTTTTGATAATTTGTCACTAATAGTTCTGGACTATGGGTTGTCTTACCTACTGGTGGGTTATAGTAGGTTCCATCGTGACTTAAGAAATTAGGTTACGACAAATTGGTATTAGAGCATAGGTTTACCGATGTTTTGGTATAAGATCTTGTGTCTAGTAAAGTCTTGTGGATCGGTATGTAGACATCTGTATCCTAGCTTCGAGAGGCTACATGGCATTCTTAGAAAATTTATTCTTGACTCTTTGTTATGTATTGTATTTTGATGAAACTTTAGTACATTATTTGACTTTTTTCTATTCCAGATGTATGATATAAGGTTATTGATAAATATGGATAGTAATTCTGCACGTGTTTCTAGAGTTTTAATAAAGCATCAAACTAAGGAGTTAGAGATTAATATCAAAGATATTCAACATTAGCCAGGGGATTTGGGGTCAGCCCAGGCTTTAATAAAGTTTGTGAGCTCTTCATCCTTTCAAGATTTGTCTTTAGGTATTTTGGGACTTTTTATGGATACCTCACAACCATAGATGGGATCTGGATCATCGAGTAGTCCATAGGCTAGAATTGGGTTTGTTAGTGTTAAGTAGGGTCCCTTGTTCATTTTAGAGTATGAGATTGTGTTACTTGAGTGGGCCAGACATAGTCCTATGTTATATCCTTCAGAGCATGAGATAGTTCATGGATTTATTGGAGTATTAGCTTTGCTAGCCCATTTGACGTCTAAGCATTTGATAATAGTTTGGTCTTTATTAATCATGCGAGGGCCACAGAGAGAGCATGTATTGAGACTTAATGAGGTGGCAATAAGAGACCCATTTAGTATAGTGTTATTTGTATTTCACATGAGAGTGGGGATCCTCCTAATAAGGTTCATCTTCATTATAGCATTTCAGTTCCACACTGGTAGTATCTCAGAATATAGGTGGCTCTCAAATCAGATGTAGGGGTCATAGCAGGCAAAGTTCTTATCAGACTTGGTAGACATTCTGGATTAGTGGGTGAGGTACCTCAAACTATTCCAAGAGCTTGCTTTGATTATGGTAAGATTGTTCATTATTTAGAGAGTCCCCCAGATGCGAATTGGTTTTTCAAGAATGGTTAACATGTGTTCCCCTCCAGCCTAAGGTTCCTAAGGTATGTTATGATTGCAGAGAGGTTGGTCATTCTAGTAGAGAATGTCCTTGATGTCAGTTGGTCATCCAAATTAGGGTCATCTCGTGTTTCTCATTAGGTTAGAACTTCAAAGGTTTGTAATGTGTATAAAGAGATCGGTAATTAGTCCAAAAATTGTTGCCGACACAGAATTAATATTTATTCAACTCATCCAGATATTCTCATAGAGATGTGGCACCTTCAGTTAGTAATATTGCACTTAGTGCCTTAGCTTGGGATTTACATGCTCAGTCCAAGTTTAGACCTGCTCACATTTTTACTCCCTTGGGTACATCGACATGTGAGTTCAAATTCCACCATGATTGGTGCACCTATTATTTTCTATCTTTACTTTTTTATTCAAGTGTATTTGGGTTTTTTGTTCCCATCGATGCTTACATGCCTTATTACTCAATATTAGTTGATGTGTGTGCCTTTGAGTAGA
>NW_025894021.1:0-3906 GCF_002878395.1 Capsicum annuum | reverse complement strand
ATCAGATTTAGTAATGCATCCTCATTATCGAGGATATACTTTTATTTTAGTATTTCAGTAGTTTTAGTATTTTATAGTCAGAGTTAGTTGGGAGCTTGTCCTATTAACTCCACTTTCAGGCAGTTTAGTTAAAGGTTTTTCAGGCTAGACTAGTTCAGACAGTATTTCAGATATTTTATCAGATATCATTACAGTTGTTAGTCTTTATCAGTATTCAAATTGTGAACCTTATGGTATTTCAGCCAATTTTCCATATTATTATAGTATTATTATCTTGTGCTCACAGTAGGTACCGATCATGGGTTAGCTTGTAGTCCTTTCGATCATGGGTTAGCTTGAACCTTATGTACTGAATGAATCCTCCCCTATTCTCAGGATCTAAATCAGAAAAGGATCCATAAGAGTTCCCCGATTAGGTTTAGAAAGTCACAAATATCATTGGAGAAAATTCCAGTAAGAGTGCTGAGTTAGCTGCCTATCAGCTACAAGATATAGCTTATACATGGTTCAAGTAGTAGAAGGTAGACAGGGGTACAGATTCAGAGCCCATAGGGTGGGAAGAGTTTGCTACTTCTTTTCTAGATAGATTCTTTCCCTTAGAGCTGAGAGAAGTCAAGGTGTTAGAGTTCACGAATCTCAGGAAAGGAAATATAAGCATGAAAGAGTATTCTCTCAAGCTTACTCCGTTAGCTAGGTATGCTCCGCATGTAGTAGCATACAGTGGGTCCAGAATTAGCAAGTTCGTGTCTGGGGTATCAGAGAGTATAGTCAAAGAGAGCAGAACAACTTTATTAATTAAGGATATAGTCATATCCAGGTTTATGGTCCATGATCAATAGATCGAAAAAGCTAAGAATAAGGAGAGAGAGAGGGAGGACAAGAGAGCTAGAACAGGTAGCTTCAACTTACCTTAGCCTATGTCAGAAGGCGGTAACCATTTCTAATTTTGTTTGAAATCTTCAGTTCCAGCTCCGTCCTCAGCCAGTACTCTAGTCCCTAAGTTTAGAAATGGTAATAAAGATAGGGCACTAGGCTCAAATCTCATGGTAGTGTCATCAGTGCTCGAATAAATTCTCTTTGTTAGAAATGTAGCAGAAACCATCAAGGTGTCTGTAGGGCTGGCAGTGATGTTTATTTCGACTGTGGCAAGCCAAGAAACCGAATGAAAGATTATCCTCAGTTAGGTTCTCAAGGTCAGTACAATCATCCTTCAGCTTAGTCCAGTCGCCCAAATCAGCAGGGTGCCACTTCCATTGACACCAGTAGGCAATGCCCAGATAGGCTTTATACACTTTAGTCCAGACAAGATCAGGAAAATTTTCTTGATGTGGTCACTGGTATATTACATATCTTTTATTTATATGTTTATGCCTTATTAGATCCAATAGCTTCTCTGTCTTTTGTAACTCCTTATATAGCATTTTACTTTAAGGTCAAACTAGAAATCTTAACAATACCTTTCTCAGTCTCTACCCCAGTGGGTCATTCTATCATAGCCCGGCGGGTATACAGGAACTGTCTTGTTATGATATCTCAAAAAGTCACTTTAGAAGACTTAGTAGAACTAGAGATGACAGATTTTAATGTCATTATTGGCATTGATTATCTCCATTCATGCTATGCCTCAGTTGATTGTAGAAACAAAATAGTTTATTTTTAGTTTCCAAATGAACCAGTCCTTGAATAGAAGGGTGGTACTACAGTGCTTAAGGGTTAGTTAATTTATACCTTAGAGTGATATTAATGATATCCAAGGGATGTGTCTATCATCTTGTACGAGTCACAGAGTATAGTTCAGAGACTACTAGTCTTAAGTCAGTTCAAGTAGTAAATGAATTCTAAGATGTGTTTCCTGGAGTTCCTCCCAAAAAGGAAATTGACTTTGGAATAGACCTTCTTCCAGATACTCAACCCATATATATTTCACCATATAGAATGGCACCAGTTGAACTTAGAGAGTTAAAAGAACAGTTAAAGGACCTTTTAGACAAGGGGTTCATCAGACCCAGCGTTTCTCCGATGGGCGTACCTGTTATATTCATGCTTAAGAAAGACATTTCCCTCATAATATATATAGACTATCTTTTATTGAACAAAGGGTACTAGTTAATCTTCTAAGATAGACCTCAGGCCAGGCTATCATCAGCTCAGAGTTAGGGAATGTGATATTCCAAAAATAGCTTTCTGAACCTAGTATTGTCACTTCAATTTTCTAGTCATGTCTTTTGGTCTTACAAATGCCCCAGCAACTTTCATGGACTTAATGAATCATGGGTTCAAGTAGTACTTAAACATGTTTGTCATAGTCTTCATTGATGATATTCTTGTTTACTCTCATACTGAAAATGATAATGCAGACCATATCAGAATTATACTTCAGACTCTCAGAGCCCGTTAGTTGTTCGCCAAATTCAGTAACTACAAATTTTGGCTAAGGTCAGTAGCATTCCTTCGTCATATTATGTCTGGTGATAGAATTAGAGTTGATCCTTAAAATACCAAAGCGGTGAGTAACTAGCCTAAACCTATTTCTCCATTAGATATCAAGAGTTTCTTGGGTTTATCTGGCTATTACCGCTGGTTTGTTGAAGGGTTTTCATCTATTTCATCCCCCATGTCCAGATTGACTCAGAAGAAAGTCAAGTTTTAGTGGTCAGATTCTCATGACAAGTGTTTTCAGGAGTTGAAGAATCAACTCACCTCAGCCCCAGTTTTGACTCAACCAGATGGTTTAAACAGGTTTGTTGAGTACTATGATGCATCCAGAGTAGGCTTGGGTTGTGTCCTAATGCAGAGAGGTAAGGTCATAGTCTATGCCTCTAGACAACTGTAACACCCCAATTTTCTGAACAGGAATGCTACACGGTGCTCATGATCCCAAAGGACCACAAGCTAACCCATGACTAATATTTGTACCTGTATGTTCTATAATATATCATAAAATACGGAAATGTGAACATGAAAGGCCATAAGGTTTGAACTAAATAAACTTCTGATAACAAAATGTCTGAAAAAAGTATAACAAAACCAAAACAAGTCATAAATACTGAAAATAATAAGATCTGAATATCTAATCTGACATCTAGTCTGAAAGCCTCTAACTGAACTGAATAAGGATTTGAAGGAACATGTCTCCAACTAACTCCATCTAGCAACTAAATAGTAAATTTAGCAATAATCATGTCGTTGTCAAATGAAAAGGACTCACTACAAACTCTGAACATTGGAATGCCACTGCTGATCTGGAGCTCATGCCTCTGAACCTATGGTGTAACAAAAAAAGAAAGCACCCTAGCGCAAATGCGTCAGTATATCTGAATGTACTGAGTATACGAGTGAGGTAGGCTAAATGCAATGGGTTATGTGCGTGAACAATGCTAACTAATATGAATGTGATAATACATACATGCTTAAACAACTATAATTGAACTCGTGATGATGCTGACTACTGAGTCTGAATACTGACAACATGACTTTACTGTTACGAAGGTACTGAATTTATTATTGACTATTTCTGATAGTTCAAATTATGAAGAAACAGTTTGAATGACTGTTTCTAACAGTCCTGAAACTGAATACTAGTAACATTAGCTATGACAACCGATATGGCTGATATAAATATAATGATCGGATTAATCAATATAACCGATAATGAGGGACTGTATCTTACAATCTAATTTATGATGGAACTATCTTAGTTTTGTTCTACTTGGAATAACTAAATTTGAGATCAGTCCTATCTAGCAGGTGATCATGCGTACACTGATAATAAGGATGATTTGACTTAGTCTGAGATCAACCCTATCAAGCAGGTGATCTTTAAATCTAATGATTCTAATACTGATTAATCATAGTTGAGATCAGTCCTAGCTAATGGGTGATCTTGAAGTTTATTTATAATGATAA
>NW_025894020.1:0-2618 GCF_002878395.1 Capsicum annuum | reverse complement strand
TACCTCTATTTAGGAAATTAAAGGATGCTTCTTGATGCCTATGGCTTGGGGATTCCAAATCTCCAATTTGTTTCGAAAACCCACGGTTGAATCTTGAGTTATTTGAGTTTTTAGTTTGAAATCCTTGGGAGAGCTCTTGATGAATTTTGGAGAAAATATGTGTAATGTGGTTATTTGGGAGCTTGATCCCGTCTTTAAGATGTTATAGGGATTGGAAAATACCCAAAATACCCTCAATATCATGGGAAAACTAAATAATTGGCCTGGGGCGCCAGGCAAGGTGCCTCCTTGGCTGGACACCCGCTCTAAGCAAGGCGCCGCCTTTCCTATCGCGAGGTCCCCCCAAGGAAGGATACAGGCAAGGTGTCGCGGGCAAAACGCCTTTTGCCACTGGTTTGCAACCCCAAACGTGGCCTTACGCTCATCTAAAAACTCTGAAACTCACCCGAGACGTACTCTTGACTTGCCCCATCGTAACGAAACAAAAAAATCAAGAAACGGAGGTCGGGAAGGTTGAAAATAAATTTCCCGAAGATTGAAAGCTAAAAATGATCCTAAGTCCCCTTTTACACTTAGAAAATTTTCAAGTTTTTAACTCAACAAGCATACTACTACGATATAACACATGAAGGATTTTACGGGCATTTGGGTCCATTTGGATAATTACGAAGAAAGTGGGGATGATATTAAACATACATTTTTAATTTCGTTTGACGTGTTTTGATAATTTTATTCTTCTCCATAATTGTATTTTCGTGCCCGTAATCTGTTGGAGTGGGTGAGACAATTTCAGAGATGTCTGGTTGGCAAGATCAATATCTATAGATTTATTTAAGAGAAGATTTATTCTCTCAATAGATTTAGAATATCTTTTTATTAGTATAGTTAAATATAGGTTATACGTAGTATCATAAAGTCTCTTGTATTGGTTTTTTTTTGTCATCTAATCTATTATCACTAAGATTAACAATTATTAGCTTACATACGCATGACGACCATTTATCTTATTTCAGTTCCTACCAATTTTCACAAATACATGTCTTGAAAAGATGGTGGAGTCTTATCAACTTATGTCATCCATGTAATATGTAAGATGGTGGAGTCTTATACAACGTATGTCTTAAATGTAATAAGCGTGATAAAATGTTCAACAACCTTTGCTAGGCCCACTAAATATTGGTTCCTCCGACCTAATTTAACTTAATACGGAGTTTAAAAAAATAAGACTTTTGAATTATGTGGTTCTAAATTAAAGTTCTGTCAATTGTACCAAAATATTCTTTAATTGTTTGGTCTAAACATGTCAGTAAAAAGTTGAAATTAAAGTATTACGGAAAAACAAAAATAAAATGGATTAAAAAGGAAAATAGTATCTTTTTTGGTTTTATTCTTATCTCAGTGAGTATAAATGCCTTCATTGTGACAGTGTTCATTCACAACTCTAAATTGCAATATTTCTTATTATTTAAAAAAGCATTTGCAAACTTTTTTACTCATTCAAAGAGACTATGGTTCGTTCCATTTACTTCATGGCATTTCAGGTTCTGGCAATGACACTCTTTGTTGCCCATGGTTTGTTTTTATCTTTTATTCCTCTAAAACCTCAAATAATATAATGTGTAGTATTACTCTAATATTTTTAAGTCAAAAAATAGGGCTAGGATCTCTAGGTCTATTATGAAATCGTAATAAAAACATGTAACTAAATAGACAACGAACCATTTAAAAAAGACATAAAGACTGGAAAATATATAGTGTTTGCATTAACCATTATTGTTGATTCTTTCAAACAATTTATTTTTTGGATAAATCACCACATACATTTTCAAATGTGGTCTTCACTTTTATGAACTTATAGTCTAGTGGCTAATTAATCTTGATAAAACTTGTATATGTACTATTGGAAGTAATACTTGATCTTTAGGAACAGTGAGATGATTCACACTTTAAAGTTGTTTTGTATATATTTGGTTTGATTACGTGTCTTTCTTTTCAAACATTTGTAACAACTCGTGATTGATTGTAGGGGTGCAAGGTCAGAACATTTGCAAAACAAAAAGCAAATATTTCCAAGGATTATGTTGGATCGACTCTTCATGTAGAAAAGTTTGTATCGAGAAGGACAACTTTCAAGATGGTCATTGTAGCAAACTCCAAAGGAACTGCCTATGCACTAAGCTTTGTGTATTTGACAATATTCCTAATGATGCTGGAACTATTTTGGTTCAGGATACTAAAACTGTGGAAGCAGAATTGCTTGAAGAAGAGTTTCTCAAGGAGTAATTATGTTTGATTATAAATTTTGTGTCACACATAATTAATGACGTATTGCCTTTCTTAAAAAGATAACTTATAGTGTTGTGTTCTTGGCTCACAGTAGCCATCTGACACATTAAATAAGTTGTGACACATCAATCCTTTATGTATCTTATATTAAGTTTTGTGTGTGTTTTAATGAAAAAAGACTGTCTACGATCTGTATGTGTGAAATCTATATTATGTTCATTTGATCAATTTTTGTCACGAATCATTACAAGCAAAGATGTTTAGTTCTGATTGAAATATAGGGTGATCTAAAGTAGGAGATAAACTTTAAATGTGACGGAAATAGATAAAAT
>NW_025894019.1:0-2523 GCF_002878395.1 Capsicum annuum | reverse complement strand
GTATTTTGTATATGTTTTTAAGAGAGAAAAAGAAAAAATGTGGATATTTGTGTGTGGGAGGAGAAAATATGGGTGTTTATTTTGAGAGAAAGAAGAATAATAAAAATGGCTCCACTTTCTTCCTCTCCCTCCCTATTTATAATAAATGTTGGCACCCCTTATTATCCAATGGATAAAGGAGTGTCCCTACTTTTTCTTAATAATACACCCTTTGGTCCTTAGGGTATGGACCAAAGGATTTTCATCTTTTTGAACAATGGATAAAGTTATTATGCAAAGGGTAATGTCATTGAGTTGTCATTGTCAGATGTGACAAGATATTATGTGTAGTCATTGTCGAATGTGATAAGACATTATTGTGTGGTCGTTGTCGAATACGACAAGACATTGAATTATTATACTGTGTAAAAATAATTGATCCAACTTAGCATTTGCGGATCGTAAAAAATGTACAAAATGCAGGTATTGATTTGTAATTATGAAAAATGTAAAGAATGTTGAAAATATTAAAAAAATGTAATTTAATATAAAAAATATTATAAAAATGTGATGTCATGTCGTGTATGTGTGCAGATAATTTTAAAATGTTAAAAACGATAATGAATTGATAGAAATTTTAATATAAGAAGGATTATTAACAAATTATGAAAAGTAAAAATACGACAACAAATTGATAAAAATCTTAAAATAAGGATGATTATCAGTAATTTGTCAATCAATTGTAAAAATGTTGTGAAAATTATATTTTGTGCCCTTTAACGATCAGGAAGCCTGAAGACGTTAATTTTAGACACGGAGAGCAAAAATTAGGTGTCAACAGTCATGATCCAATTTCTCAGGCCATGATGGCTCCTACTATAACCCACCAATAGGCAAGCCAACCCGTAGTCCGAAATGGCTAATAACGGACTACCCAATTATATATAGAAAGAAATGCTGAATAGATGAGATAAGAGAATTAAATACATAATGAAATCCCAAAACTTGGTAGTATCAGTACAAGAACTTCTACAATAATAAGATTTTAAAGTGAAGTACAAATGAATACACTGATATAACTTATCTTCAAATACAACATAAAGAGTAGTCTAATACATAAGAGTGAGATAGCAATACTTTGAATGTCAGGAGCTCACTCTAGTGTATGAACCATGACTTCTCTACATGACACACACATCAATGGTGATAACTCATACTTATGATCTGTAGGCTGCAGAACTGTAGTATGAGTACTAAGCGGACGATACTCAGTAGGCAGCTGCTTACTGAGCTCCAAAGATAAAGTAGATATATATATCACATAAACTGAATGAGAACTAAACCCAATATCCAAACCCCACATAAGACAATCAATGCGATAATAAGAATAACCTATCCTATTCATATACAAGAGACTTAACATATTATGGCTAAAGAAATAATAAGGGCGCACTATCTTATTCCAACCATACTTAGGAATCTCAAACTATACTGTATATCCCTGGCCAATATACAAATAAAGGATGAAAGAAGGACATATAGAAATATGCAAAGCCAATAAATGAATATACAATCTGAACAAAATAAGGAAAGGATATTCGATAATACCATAGCTACATATAGCTAAATATACACATATATAGCTATAAGGTCAAATCAAAGCTCAACCTAGATCATCATATATTTATTTTAAGGCCTCATAATAATCCTATTAGGATTTAGTACTAGCATTGATACGAGTCAAAGGGGCATCATAGCTTTCAACGACATTATTGGAGGCCAAGACGTAAAGAATCAAGCTTGGAGTTGCCTAACCAAGATGCACAACTGTTGAAGTGTGAAGAATAGCCCATTACACTCCAAGGCCATCCTTATTAAGGGCCCTTTTGTCATTTTCTTAGAGCATGAGGCGCCTATGGAGTGTAAGAACTCATTAAGGGCCTTTGGTTATTTTTCTATGTAATAAGTTTAACCAAGACTTTAAATAGCTTCTATTAGTTCATTTTCAGCAACTTTGATTATATTTTGAGAGATAAACTCTTTGAGAGTGTATTACAAGTTCACTTTTGGCCAAACGTGGAATCGTTTGGTGTTGGTTACTCGTTTAGAAATAGAGGTTGCTTGGGGATTTCGATTCCTTTGAGTTCTTCGTAAGAACTTGGTGTTGCTTATTCGGTTCTTAGGGGTCTTAGTATTTGAGACACACTTTGATTCTTATTTATTGTATATTCATTATCTTTACGTTATTATTGTTTGTCTATCTTGTTCTCGACTTGTGCTTGCTTCCTTAGTGTTGTTTCATCTTGTTATCTTGTGTTTGATGACTGGTTTGTATCATTAGCATGCTCAGGGTTTCTAATAGATATACCTTATCATGGATTTAATCATGCATAATACTGAAATCGTAAGGTAGAAGAGGTCAAAATCATACCTCAAATCTTGATACCGAATCAATAACCAATCTATCGTAAACTAGCCATAATAATGATCATAACAGTGATAATAACAATATCAATAACAACGTGAGTAACCGGCTATTTCAGA
>NW_025894018.1:0-4581 GCF_002878395.1 Capsicum annuum | reverse complement strand
CTTGAGCGTGCTACAGAGGTTGGGTATTATCCTAGTGGGGTCCATTTAATAATTTTTCATGGCCATTTGGGTGGACAAACGGGCAAAACGGCGCGAACGGGGCATTTTCTAGCCAAATCTGTATAATATAGTCTACAGTTTCGAGGGTGGACCTGGGATCCGAGCGTGATGTGGGTCAAAAATTGATCGGGGTGTGCCAGATAGTAGGGGATCATCCCAGTGTGGTCCGTTTAATTTTTTTGTGCCTATTTGGGTAGACAAATACACAAAATGGCATGAACGGGGCATTTTTGGGCTAAGTCGATATGCTAGCCCAAGGTTTCGAGGGTGGTCTCGGGGTCCGGGTGTGCTGTGGGTCAAAAATTGATTGAAGCATGCTAGGAAGGTTAGGGTTCATCCCAGTGTGGTCTGTTTAATTTTTCGTGGCTATTTGGGTAGACAAATGGGTAAAACGACGTGAACAAGGCATTTTCAGGCTAAATCGGTGTACTATAGCCTACGGTTTTGGGGGTGGGCCTGGGTTCCGGGAGTGCTCTTGGTTGAAAATTGATCGGAGCATGCCAGGGAGGTTGGTGATCGTCCCAGAGAGGTGCGTATAATTTTTCGTGGATATTTGGGTGGTCAAATGGGCAAAACAGCACAAACAGGGTCCGGTCCTGCTATTTCAGGAGGTTGTGGATCGTCCCAGTGTAATTCATTTAATTTTTCATGGACAATTGAGTGGAAAAACGGGCGAAACCTCCCTAGCATTAGGGGTGGGCCATGCTGTTGACCAAATCAGTGTGCTACAGCCCATGCTTTTCGGGGTGGGCCATGCTGTGGACCAAAAATTAACCGAGGCATGGCAGAGAGGTTGGGGATTGTCCTAGTATGGCACATTTAATTTTCTTTGGCCATTTGTAGGGACAAATGGGTTAAACGATACGAACAGGGCATTTTCGAGCCAAATTAGTGTGCTATAGGCAACGGTTTTAGGGGTTGGCCGTGCTGTGGGCCAAAAATTGACTGGGGTAAGCCAGGGAGGTTGAGGATCATCCCAGTGTGTCCCGTTTAATTTTTTGTGGCCATATGCATGGACAAATGGGTGAAACGACATAAATGGGGCATTTTCGAGCCAAATCAGTGTGCTATAGACCACAATTTTGGGGGTGGGCCTGGTGTACGGGCGTGTTGTTGATCGAGATTGATCGGGGCATCCCAGGGAGGTTGGAGATCATCCCAGTGTGGTTCGTTTAATTTTTCATGGCAATTTGGGTGGACAAACTGGTAGAACGGTGCAAATGGGGTATTTTCGGGCCAAATCGGTGCGCTATAGCCGATGGTTTATGGGGTGGGCCTGGGGTCCGGGTGTGCTGTGGGCGAAAAATCAATTAAGGTGTTCCAGCGAGGTTTAGGATGGTTCCAGTTTCATCCTTTTAATTTTTAATGGCCATTTGGGTGGACAAACGGGCAAAACGGCATGAACGGGGCATTTTTGGCCAAATCGGTGATCTATAGCCCATAGTTTTGGGGGTGGGCTAGAGGTCGGGGCATGATGTGGGACAAAAATTGACCGGGCCATGCCAAGGAGGTTGTGGAAAATACCAGTATGGTCAGTTTAATTTTTTGTTCCAATTTGGGTGGACAAACGAGGGAAACGCCATGAACAGGGCATTTTCAGGCCAAATCAGTGTGCTATAGCCCACAGTTTTGGGGGTGGGCCCGGGGTTCGGACGTTCTGTGGCCCAAAAATCGACCGGAGCGTGTCATGGAGGTTAGTGCTCATCCCAGTGTCGTCCGTTTATTTTTCGTAGCTATTTGGGTGGACAAGCGGGCAAAACAGCACAAACTGGGCATTTTCGAGCCAAATCATTGTGCTATAGCCCACGGTTTTTGGGGGTGAGCCTAGGTTTTGGGCATTTCGTGGGTCGAAAATTGACCGAGGCGTGCCAGGGAGGTTGGGGATCATCCCACTATGATCCATTTATTTTTTCATGGCTATTTGGATGGACAAATAGGCAAAACGGCATAAATGGGGTGTTTTCGGGCGAACTTGGTGTGCTATAGCCCATGGTTTTGGGGGTGGGCCCAGGTTTCGGGCATGCTGTGGGCTGAAAATTGATTGACACATGCCAGGGAGGTTGGGGATCATCCCAGTGTAGTCCACTTAATTTGTCGTGGCCATTTGGGTAGACAAATGGGTAAAACGGCGTGAACGGGGCATTGTTGGGGAAAATCGGTGTTCTATAGCGCATGATTTTGGGGGTGAGCCTGGGGTCTGAGCGTGCTGTCGGCCAAAAATTGACAGGGGCATGCCATGGAGGTTGGGGATCATCCCAGTGTAGTCCAATTAATTTTTCATGGCTATTTGGGTGGACAAACGAGTGAAACGGTGCGAACAAGGCATTTTCGAGCCAAATTAGTGTGTTATAGCCCACGGTTTTGGGGAAGGTCCTTGGGTCCGGGCGTGCTGCGGGCTGAAAATCGATCGGAGCATGCCAAGGAGGTTGGGGATCATCTCAGTGTGGTCCCTTTAATTTTTAATGGCCATTTGGGTGGACAAACGGCCAAAGCTACGCTAATTGGGCATTTTCAATCCAAATTGGTGTGCTATAGCCCACGATTTTAGGGGTGGGCCCCGGGTCTGGGCGTGCTTTGGGCTGAAAATGGACCAGGGCATACCAGGGAGGTTAGGATCATCCCACTGTGGTCCGTTTCATTTTTCATGGCCATTTGGGTAGACAAATGGGCGAAACAACGCAAATGGGGCTGTTTTATTTTTCATGGCCATTTGGGTTGACAAATGGGCGAAATAATGTGAATGGGGTAATTTTGAGCCAAATTAGTATGCTATAACCCACGATTTTGGGGGTGGGCTCGGGGTTCGGGCATGTTGTGGGTCAAAAATTGATCGGGGTGTGCCAGGGAGGTTAGGGATCGCCCCAGTATAGTTCTTTTAATTTTTCGTTGCTATTTGGGTCGACAAATGGGTAAAACGGTACGAACGGGGCATTTTTAGTCTAAATCGATGTGCTATATCCCACGGTTTTGGGGGTGGGCCTGGGGTCTGGGTATGCTGTAGGTCGAAAATCGATTGGGGCATGCCAAGGAGGTGGGGGATCATCCCAGTGTGGTCCGTTCAATTTTTCGTGGCCATTTGGGTGGACAAATAAGAGAAACAGCATGAACGGGG
The DNA here is from genome assembly GCF_002878395.1 of Capsicum annuum. Lineage (NCBI taxonomy): Eukaryota > Viridiplantae > Streptophyta > Magnoliopsida > Solanales > Solanaceae > Capsicum > Capsicum annuum. Next base: position 1,409 of record NW_025894018.1, on the reverse strand, counting down.
CATTTTTCGGGCCAAATCGGTGTGCTATAGCCTATAGTTTTTGGGGTGTGCCAAGTGTCCGGGCGTGCTAGAGGCCGAAAATCAATTGAGGCATGCCAGGGATGTTGGGGATCGCCCAGTATGGTCCGTTTAATGTTTTGTGGGCATTTGGTTGTACAAACGAGCGAAACAACGTGAACGGGGAATTTTCAGGCAAAATTGGTGTGCTATATCCTACCATTTTAGGTGTGGACCCAAGGTCTGAGCATGCTGCGGGCTAAAAATTGACCGAGGAATGCCAGGGAGGTTGGTGATCATTCTAGAGTGGTACGTTTAATTTTTCATGGGCATTTCGGTGGATAAACGAGCAAAACGGCGTGAATGGGGCATTTTTAGGCCAAATCAGTATGCTATAACCCACGGTTTTGGGGGTGAGCTCGGGGTCCGATCATGTTATGGTCGAAAAATCGATCGGGGAGTGCCATGGAGGTTGGGGATCGTCCCAGTATGGTTTGTTTAATTTTTCATGTCTATTTGGGTGGACAAACGCGCTTAACGGCGCGAACGAGGCATTTTCAGGCTAAATCGGTGTGCTATAGCCCACGGTTTTAGGGGTGGGTCGGGGGTTTGGGCGTGCTGTGGGCTTAAAATCGATCGGGGTATACCAGGGCAGTGGGGGATCAACCTAGTGTGGTTTGTTTAATTTGTCATGGCCATTTGGATGGAGAAAATGGCGAAATGGCACAAGGCATTTTTAGGCCAAATCGGTGTGCTATAGTCCACAGTTTTAGGGGTGGGCCAGAGGTCCGGGCGTGTAGTAGGCTGAAAATAGATCGGGGAGAAATGAATGAAATGGTACGAATGAATGAAACGGCACGAACGGGGCATTTTTGGGGTGAAACAGTATGAATGGGGCATTTTGGGGCCAAATTGGTGTGCTATAGCCTACAGTTTTGGGGTAGGCCAGGGAACCGGGCGTGCTGTTGGCCAAAAATTGACCGGGGCATGCCAGGGGGTTGGGGATCATCCTAGTGTGTTTCGGTTAATTTTTTGTGTCCATTTGGGTGGACAAATAGGTAAAACGGTGCGAATAGGGCATTTTTGTGCTAAATTGGTGTGCAATAGACCACGGTTTTGGGGGTGGGCCTGAGATTTAGGCTCGCTGTAGGCCAAAAATTGATCGAGGCATGCTAGGGAGTTTGGTTATTATCCTAGTGTGGTTCGTTTAATTTTTCGTGGCCATTTGGGTGGACAAACAGGAAAAATGGCATGAACGAGGCATTTTTGAGCCAAATCAGTGTATTTTAGCCCACGGTTTTGGGGTTGGCCTGGGGTCTGGGTGTGCTGTGGGATGAAAATCAACTGAGGCATGCCAGTGAGTTTGGGAATCATCCCAATGTGGTCCGTTTAATTTTTTGTGTCCATTTGGG
>NW_025894017.1:0-1243 GCF_002878395.1 Capsicum annuum | reverse complement strand
ATGCGATCCAAGTACCCACACCTATTTTCTGCGAACTCCGATCAAGCTGAAGGTACCGTTCTTTCCTAAATCATGCACTTTTGATAAAAGTTGCAGCAGTTCAGCTGTCATTTATTATGTGTTTAGCTATAGTTTCTTGAATTTATGCATTCTATGTTGCATTTGGAGTGAGAAACGATGTGGTGATGAGTCTAACGAATGGTTTCAGCTGTATTCTCTATTCCCTATCTAATCTTGGTATGTCTAGCGTCATTCGAGGATGAATGTTTTCAAGGGGGGGATGATGTAATACCCCAGGAAATTTTTCGTTGAAATTTTGTGCGTAAATGTGTTGGGTTCTATCTTCTAGAATAAATTATAAATTTTTCATACGGAATGTGCTAGATTATGACCCATCATTACGTAGATTATCGAATAATCTTTCCAACTATATGTGGATCATCCAAAATGGACACCCGAGCGACGAGTTATGAACATTCCCATCGAACAGTGAATAGTAGTAAACAGTAAAACGTGCAGGAAAAAGTACTGAGGCCTGGCGTATTTTTGCTACAAATTTAAATGATCATACTTCCTTGTACATAATGATATAGGTGATCTACTATATATCAATGGAAAGCTCTGCGAGTCCTTTTTCCAATGAAATTGGTTTCATCCAATTTGTCCTTTGGAGCAAAAAGTTATGGTCGATCTACTTCAGCCTACCAAAAGCAAATTTTTAGTTCAACTTCAAATGATCATGCCTCCTCTTACACAATGATCTGGGTGATATAATATATATCAATGAAAAGATATGAGATTGCTCTTTCTAATGAAATTGGTTTCATCAAATTTGGATATCGGAGTAAAACGTTATGGTTGATCCACTTCAGACTATCAAAACAGTCCACCAAAGGACAGATTCGAGAATTATTTAATTTTTTAGGAGCGTTTTGGTCATTCCCCCTCACCCAAAATCCATCCAAACCCTATATTAAAACCTATTAGAATTATTATATGTTATATTTCATCAAATTCCCTCAAAAAGAAAACCCTAAGCTCCTACATCCAACTTCAAGAACCTCCAAAGTTCACCATTAATTTTGCAAATTTATTCAAGATTCCAAGTTCCTAGTTCAAGAACTCCAAGAACCATCATTAAAAGGCACGATTAACATCTCAAAAAAGAGTATTGATCTAAAGTTCATCATTCAAGATATGTGGGGTTTTTCAACAAGAACTCTCTTTCGTTCTTGTGTCCAAA
>NW_025894016.1:0-2914 GCF_002878395.1 Capsicum annuum | reverse complement strand
TGGGCACTCAGTGGTAGAATGTCTTAGTTTTTCACAAGTATAGCATATATCCTCTATAAGAACAATCTCTTTGTGAAAACCTAGTCCAGCTTTTCCAATGCGAGTTCTCTAGCTTAGATGATTTACAATTCTAGAGGATTGAGTCCACCTATTAGCCTTTTCAATATCTAGTCTTAATCCAGAGTTTTCTTGATTAAATTTTTTTATTCTACTTTTTTCAAGAGTAAATCTTCATTATTTTGTTTAAGAGCAGACTCAATCTTTAGAACATCATTACTAGGAGTATTTTTCTCTTTATCAGTGGTGGAGAGTTTGAGAACTTCTGAATTAAAAGCTAGAATGGTTGCACCATGTTGGTTCACATGTTCCTTCAAAGTATAGTTTTTTCAACAATGCTCTTTCCTCTTTCAGTATCTGTGAGTTCATACTTAAGGCTGGCAAGAGTTTCAAGTGACTAGTTTTGGTTAGCTGTTAAGTCATGCAATTCATCAATTAGATGAGCCAATAAGGTATTTAATGTTTTTCTTAGAGAAAAGATAGAGCTTATCCTTTAGTTTCAGGATTTTTAACTCAGATTTGCTTGCTTATTTCTTTTTATCTTCCTCCTTATAAAAATCACACATAGCCATGAATAGAGTATCATATACATCACTATCAGATTCTTCAGAACACCAAGTAACTAAATGGTATGAGATTTCTTAAGGTCCTTTTTGTCCTTGGCTTTTTGTTTCTTCTCTATTCTTTCCTTCCTCCATTTTATTTCCCACAAAGGATAGTCTTTGATTATATGATTTATTTTTTCACACTTAAAGCAACCATTTTTTGATTGATCATTGGACCAGAGCTGCTACTTGTTCCATTCTTGTTATCTTTTCTAAAGAATTTTCTGAAGTTCTTGGTGCTGAAGGACATTTGTTCTTCATTCAAATGTGATTCATTATTTTCAGAATTGTTAAAGTCTAGTGACTTTTCCTTGGTATCCACCTTTTTAGGGTTGGTCATGCTCTTCTCATAGATCTTCAGATTCCCTACCAATTCATCAAGAGACATGATAGTGAGATCTTTTGCTTCCCTAGTAGCAGTAATCTTGACTAACCAGTTAGCCTTTGGAAGGATTCTTAGAACCTTGTCTAGTTGTTCTTCAATAGTCAATGTCTTTCCTAGGGATGACAATTCATTCACCAAGGTGGTAAATCTAGTAATCTTCTCTTGTAAAGTTCCACGATCCTTCATTTTGAACGTCTCATATTCAGTGAACAACATAGCAACTCTAAATTTTCTCATCTGACTAGTGTCATCATGTGTATTAACCAAAGCATCCTAAATTTATCTGGCACTGGTACAATTTGAAAATCAGGTGTACTTATCAGGACCAAGACCACACACAAGTATATTTTTGGCTTTGCCATTCTTCTTCGAAGAAATTAGGTCATCAACATTGAATTCATCTTTACTCTTACTTACTTGTTCTCCTTCCACAATCTTTATGGGAATGGTAGGTCCAACAGTTATTCTATTGCATAACCCATAATCTTCAGCTTGAATGAATTCCTCCATGTGAGTTTTCGTCTATACAAAGTGAGTCCCATTGAACAATGGAGGTATGGTAATGGATTGTTCTTTATAATGCTCAGTAGGGGGTGCAGAGTTAATCTTCATCTTATATTAAGGTGTTAGCCTTTTTAACATGATAACCTGCTCTAATACCAATTGATATCCAACACGCCCAACAACCTTAATGAATTGTAGATAATTATTACACTACGAATGGACTGGGTTGCTTAACGTGCTCCACCAACAGGATATAAAGCAATAAACTTAAGAATATAAATTTTCGCATGAAAAATACCCAACTCATAATAGGTGTAAAAAATTATGACCTACGCATGTACAAGATTTAAGCCCAAATTCACTAAAACGATGATCCTTTCAACAATTGACTACAAACTATGTACCTAAGGAATTATAAACACTAATTCCTGTAAATCAATAATTAGAAATTATAAGTTCCGATTCCTAACAACTCACAAACATTCCAAGGCCTGTAATCCTAGTTTTTATGTTAAAGATGAGAAATGAAGTTGTGAGCCATGATTGGATATAAATAGGGGCTAAAAAAAGTGAGAAAATACCCAAAAGTCCCTATTAAAAATGTCTTTAAAATGTTGAATCGGGGGCTACGACGGTCAAAGCGATAGTCCATTGCTTAGTCTGACGGTCCATCGGATCATCCATCGTACATCGGTTAGCAAAATAATACACTGCCTTCATGCGACGGTCTCAGTGATGGTCCGTCATAGCCGTGATGGTCTGTCAGATCATCCGTCACTGGTTGGCCAGGATGAGGTCACACTGCCTCAGCGGTGACGGTCCCAACGATGGTCCATCGCAGCCTTGATAGTCCGTCATCCTGGCCATCACACTTGGGCCAAGAAAGAGAGTCACTGCCTTGGTTGTGATAGGCTGGGTGATGGTCCATCGCAAGTTTGATGGTCTGTCAACCTGACCATCGCACCTAGACAGTTCCGACTGCTTTCAGTAAAACGGCCTTAACTTCCTCGTCCGATGCCGAATTTTGACGAAATTGGTATCGATGGAAAGCTTATTCAATGATCTACATGAAAAAAATTGATATTAGGGAAATTCTATGTGGTTCAAAATATTTCTTACTTGGGAAGACACTTCTCGATCTTTTAAGGTTGGATTTATGCTTTACTGAACACGCTCTAAGGCTTAGACTACAAGAGAATTTTTTTGAGGTATTATAATGTACATTAATTACCACCATTTGAATAAGGTGACAGTGAAGAATAAATACCCTCTTTCTAGGATAGATGACTTATTTGACCAACTTCAGGGTGCTAAGAATTTCTCCAAGATTGATCTCTATTTTGTTAATAATGGGAAATAATTA
>NW_025894015.1:0-3054 GCF_002878395.1 Capsicum annuum | reverse complement strand
ACAAGCCCTAAATTGATCCCTTAGTTGAATCCCTAGACCCCCTTGCCCAAAAGCTCTTGAGAGAATTATGGAGTATTTAGGAAGAGTTTCTAAGTGTTAATGAATTGAATAATAGGGTAAATAGCCTTCCAAGTAAGTTAGAAGTTGTGGTACCCTATTAGGATAAGGGGGGAAATGTCTAGAATAATCCCACTTAAGTTACACAAGAATCCCTTCACAGGGATATAATTGACCCTTACGAGTTGTACCCTCCGAAACGATCGGTATCCACCACCCGTATCCTGAACCTCCACCCTTGGACCAAACACTATCTAGTATATGACTTTTCCAACCAAGTCGTAACCTCAATATATGATTCGTATCCATGACCAGTATCCCTGGCCGAATAAAATACTAGGAAGATCGAACACTGTCTACCATATGAGTCCCTGGTACAATTCTTACCCTAGCCTACGGCTCATGGTGAGCCGCTTGTACTTAGGTCCACCCTAAGTAACCAAGTCTAAGATTAAGTTAAGGAACCAAATAATCCGTAACCACCAATACGACTCGTACCCCTAAGTCATTTCCATTCCAATAACCAAAATCCATCCCACCAACCAATACTGGTCAATATACGATCGGACCATACCATCCATACCCTAATATATGGCTTGTACCCATGAGTCATATTAGGTCCAGAGATCAGAATTCCAGGAAATTTTCTAAGGTTCAAAAACTAAGGTGTTTCAGTCTCCCCTACTAAGAACATTAGTCCCTAAATGACGGACAAAGTAGGGTTAACCACACGTTAGAGTCATTTGCATTATGTTATCAAACATATTTTAAATCTTCAATAAAGTTCAAAAATAAAGAGGCAAAGATATAAATCTTTCCTTTAACAAACTCTAAAAATAAAGATGTGTTGAAGGCACATGCCTTTCGCACGAATCCTATGAGCAGAAAATAAATACGGATATTTGGACTTCATGTCCTCTTCCACTTCCCAAGTAGCTTCTTCCACCTTATGGTTCCACCAAAGAACCTTAACCGAATCCACATCCTTGGTCCGCAACTGACGAACCTGCCTATCCAAGATCTCAATCAGGACTTCTTCATAAGACAAAGAATCAGCGAGATCCAATCCTTCCAAAGGAATAATAGAAGAAGGATTACCAATGCACTTACTCAACATGGAAACATGAAAGACCGAATAAACCAAACTTAAGCTAGAAGACAACTCCAACTCATAAGCAATATTATCAATTTTTCATAAAATCTCATAAGGACCCATATACTGGGGATTGAGCTTCCTTTTCTTGCCAAACCGTACCACTCCCTTCATAGGAGATACCTTGAGGAAAATCTTATCCCCAACCTCAAAACCCAAGTCTCTACGCCTAACATCTTCATAGGACTTTTGGTGACTTTGAGCAGCCTTAAGCCTATCCCGAATCACCTTCACCTTCTCCATAGCCTGGTAAACCAAGTCGGGACCAAACATGTCCACGTCACCAAGCTCAAATGAACCAATAGGAGATCTATACCTTCTACCATACAATGATTCAAAAGAGGCCATACCAATACTAGAATGATAACTATTGTTGTAAGCAAACTCCACCATAGGTAGATGCTCAACCCAATTGCCATCATAATAAATCTCATAGGCCCAAAGCATATCCTTCAATGTCTGAATAGTTCTGTCTGCTTTCCCATTCGTCTGTAAATGAAAAATAGTATTCAGACTCACCTTGGTCCCCAACCCTCTCTAAAAAACCATAAGAAGTAAGAAGTAAACTGCGTGCCATGATAAAACATAATCAAAATAGACATCCCATGCAGCTTCACAATCTCCTGAAGATACAACTTCACATAATCCTCCACCGAGAAGGTAGTCCACATGGCAAAAAGTGTACAGACTTAGTCATCCTATCCACAATGACCCAAATCAAATCATATTGACTCCGAGACCGAGGAAGACCAGTAACAAAGTCTATATTGATCACTTCCCACTTCTATTCAGAAAAATCAATTTCTTGATACAACCCTTCTAGCCTTATATGCTCAACCTTAACCAGTTGATACACCATGCGCTTATCCACAAAATCAGCCACATCCCACTTCATACCATTCCACCAATAGATCTTCTTGAGATTATGATACATCTTAGTCAAGTCGGGATGAACAACATAGTGCGATTCATGCACCTCAGCCAAAATCCTTTACCGCAAAACGTCAACATCAGGAACACATAACCTTCCTTGGTACCATAATGTACCATCACCACTACCTTTTGCCCACAAATGACACTCTTGATTTTAATCAAGATAGGATCTAACACTTGCTTCTCCTTAATCCACGCTCCAAGAAATAATCAAAGCACTTTTTGCACTATTACAACACCATCCTTGGAGTCCAAAATGTGAACTCCCAGCTTAGCTAAATGGTGAATATCCTTCACTAATTCCTACTTTTCTATCTCTACATGAGCCAAACTCCCCATGGATAACCTGCTAAGAGCATCAGTAACTATATTAGCCTTACCTAGGTGATAGTGAAGACTCATATCATAATTTTTTAGAAGTTTAAGCTATCTCCTCTGGCTGATCTTAAGGTTTTTTTGAGTGAACACATATTGTAAACTCTTTTGATCAGAAAAGATGTCCACATGAACGCCATACAAATAATGCTGCCATATTTTCAAAGCAAACACAACCGCCAACAGCTCCAAATAATGAGTAGGATAATTCCTCTCATGTACCTTTAACTGCTTAGAAGCATATGCAATCACCTTCCCATGCTACATCAACACACAACTAAGCCCTACCCGAGATGCATGTAGTAAACCACGAACCCATCTTTGCCTTCCAGCAAAGTCAAAATTGGAGCCAAAGTTAACTTATCCTTCAACTTCTCAAAACTCCCTTCACAAGCATCTGACCAAGAAAACTTAACCTTCTTCTGTGTTAACTTAGTCAAAGGGAGCAATTATCGATGAAAACCTTTCCACAAACTGCCTGTAATACTTGGCTAAACCCTAGAAGCTTCGAATATTAGTTGAAGTCATAGGTCTAG
>NW_025894014.1:11719-18338 GCF_002878395.1 Capsicum annuum | reverse complement strand
TTGCAAGCAATTTCCATAACCAACCTTTTTGAGAAAAAAAGGATTCCCATGTACCCATAGAATACAGTATTTAGTTGCATAGGGGATTCCCATGTACCCCATAAGTTGTTAATTACTATGTTTTCTTGTGGGATTCCCTTGTACCCCTTAAGGATGTTAAATTAAACCATAACCTTTACAAATAAGACCTTACCATTTAACCAATCAAATCTATTTAAACCATTTATACTATTTAGGGTTTCATTACCAAGTTGTACCATGCAATAGTACTATTAAAAGTGCAACAATATAGTAAAAACATTCTCATAGGGATTTTATCAAACATGTTGTGGGCATAGTGTTTCCTAAGGAAAAACTAAGTACCAGTTAACCATTGCCATGAAACCAAATGTTCAAACCATCATTATAATATGAGAACCATAAGTAAAAGGCATGGGGAAACCATAACCAACTATTATAGCCAAAATCCCCCAACATATATTTGAAAACACAAAACCATACAACAACTATGCCATTAAAACGATTCATAAAACATTCCTTTAGTTGTAACTAACAAAGAGAGAGTAGTAACATGCCTTATATTATGAAGATGATGGAGATAAATAACCCTTGTAAGTCCTAAACTGATCCTATTAATGAAACCCTAACCTTATTTGATCCAAGATCCTTTGAGAGAGTTTCTAAGTGTTTTGAATTAGAATATTAGGATAAATGATATCCCAAGAGTGATATAAGTCCTGGGACCTTAAGAGTTTTGTAGGGTAAATGTCCAGATTATCCTAAACTTAAAGTGCATAAAATTCCCGCAGAAGGGTACAACCATCCCACCCCAATCGTACCTTAGGGTAAGAGTGGTGCCCCTATCACGTACCCTAGGCTTTATTTTATGCCTCAACACTGTCCAAAATACAACCACAGTGGCCAAACCATACCCAACCATACGACTACAAATATGAAACCGTACCTTTGGTATAATAGAAACTCCTAGGTCAATCATAGGGCAATATACGATTGACATCTTACCACTAGTACCCTAAGGTATGACTTTTATGATCAAATCACACCTTGGATAAAAACACACCATCCAGCACTAGTTAACACACGACTAAGACTAACCTAGTCGTACCCTATCATACGAGAAGTACACAAAGTCATATGATGTCGAGAAGCAAAAAAGTCCGAAAATATCTAAAGATCAAAACCCAGGGTGTTTTAGTCTCCCCCAATAGTATCATTCATACCTGATTGATGGGAAAGGCAGTATACACATGATTTATACCTCTTAGATATCTCTATTCTTTCCTTAAATAGACAAAAAACAAAGAGGCGAGGAAGTCTGCCATTCTTTTAACAAAGTTTGAAAACATAGTTGTTACAAAAAACACATAACTTCATAAGGAATATCTGGAGTAGAAAAAAAAGGTGGATACTTAGACTTCTTGTCCTCATTTACTTCCCACGTAGCCTCTTACACCTTGTGGTTCCTCTATAGATCCCTTATTGAGGCCACATCCTGAGGCCATAATCGACAAACCTAATAATCTAAGATCTTAATTGGGATATCTTCAAAAGACATAGATTTAAAAATACATAATCCTTCTAAAAGAACAATTGATGATGGATCACCTGCACATTTTCTCAACATAGGTACATAGAACACCGAATAAATAGAGCTCAAATTACAAGGCATCTCCAATTCATAAATAACTTTATCCATCATTCTCAAAATCACAGAAGGACCAATGTACCAAGGATTGAGTTTCCTCTTTTTCACAAATTGTATTACTCCTTTTATTGGAGACACCTTTAGGAATACCTTATTCCCAACCTCAAACTCTAAGTCTCTATGTTTTACATCTGCATATGACTTTTCATCACTTTGGGTAGCCTTAAGCCTACCAGAATCACCTTCACCTTCTCCATATCTTGATAAACCTTTTGACCAAACATATCCACCTCTCATGCTCAAACCACCTAATAGGAGATCTATTCCTCCTACCATACAATGCTTCAAAAGGGTCTATTCCAATTTTAGAATGATAGCTATTATTTAAAGCAAACTTTATAAGAGGTAGATTCTTAACCCAATTAACACCATTATTGATAACATATGCATGAAGCAGTGAAAACCATCGCTTCCATCAATATGAATGGAGCTAACAACTAGAGTGGACAATGACAAATCCTCAAATTCATCTTGTCTAAGATGCTCAATTATGTCATGAACTGCAAGTTAACCATTGCTCCTGGGTGTTGGATAAAATTCATTGTTATATATGGTGGATAAGATATCCTCCAATGTCTGAATAGTCCTTTCTACTTGCCCATCCATTTACATGAAAAGTAGTACCTAAACTAACCTTAGTCCCAAACCCTTTCTAAAATGACCACTAAAAGTGAGATGAAAACTTTGTACCATGATTAAAGATGATAGAAATAGGAACTCCATGCTTCTTCATACTTTCTTTGAGGTAAAACCTCACATAATCCTCAATTGAAAAGTTCGTCCTCAGTGGTATGAAATGAGCCGACTTTTCATTCTATCAACACTAACCAAAACCAAATAAAAGTGGTTCTAAACATAGAAAGATTAGTAGACAAATCCATTTTGATCACCTCCCATTTCCATTTTGACAATTAAATTTCTTGATACAACTATTTGGGCATCATGTTCTCAACTTTCAATTGTTGACACACTATGCTCATGGCCACTAAATTAGCCACATACCTCTTCATACCATTTAACCAATACATCTTCTTGAGATCATAATACATTATTATCGAACCCGGATGAACAACATAACGCATTTCATGTGCCTTAGAAAATATCCTTTCACATAAAACATAGACGTTTCGAACATATAACCTCCCTTGATACCGTAAGGAACCATAACTACTAGCCTTAAATACCATCACCTTTCCCACCTATATTACCCTTGATCTTTTTCATGAAAATATCTAGAATTTTCTTCTCCTTTATCTTTGCATCAAGAAATGATCGAACCAATTCCTTTACCAACACACCACCATTCCTCGAGTCCAAAAGATGAACTCCAAGAAAAAAAATGTTAATATCCTTTTATAATTTCTATTTATCCTTATCCACATAATCTAAACTCCCCATGGACAACCTGCTTTGAGCATCAACAACCTTATTAGTTTTACCTGAGTGGTACTGAAGACTCATATCAACATAGTCCTTGAGAAGGTCTACTCATCCCCTCCACCTAATATAAATCTTTTTCTGAGTAAGAACATACTATAGACTCTTATGATAAAAAATATGTCCACATGCACTCTATACAAATAGTACCACAAAATTTTTAACACAAATACCATATATAAAAGATCCAAATCATGAGTAGGATAATTCCTCTCATGCACCATCAACTACCTAATAATAGGCTATCACCTTCCCATGGTGTATTATAATGCAACTAAATGTCACCCAGGAAGCATCATACTAAACCATAAACCCCCTTTTACCTTCAGGAAAAATCAAAATCGGTGCCGAAGTTTGCTTATTCTTCAGCATTTTGAAACTATGCTCACAAACATCCGACCAAGAGAAACTTACCTTATTCTAAGCTAACTTAGTTAATGGGGTAGGTATAGTAGAGAAAATATCCACTAACCTCCTATAATAGCTAGCTAAACCCAAGAATATGTGAATATCAGTTGGAGTCGTGGGTCTATAAAAGTACTTCACTACTGCAACCTTCTTTGAATCCCCAATGAACCCCTCACTAAAAATAACATGACCTATAAAAATGACAATGTTTAACTAAAACTCACATTTTGAGAACTTGACATACAACTATTGCTCTTTTAAGGATTTCAACATAATACGAAGGAGATTGGGATAATCCACCTCACTATTAGAGTACAATAGGATTTCAGCTATGAAAAAATTTATAAATAGATCCAGCTGGGGCGTTAGTCAACCCAAATGACATCACCAAGAACCCAATGTGCCCATACCGAGTACAGAAAGTTTTCTGGGGGATATCCACCTCCCTAATATTAAGATGATCATTACTGCACCAAAGATCTATCTTGGAAAAGAATTTGCCACCTTACAACTGATCAAAGAATTTATTTATCCTTGGAAGAGGGTAATTAATCTTAATCATTACCTTATTCAGCTACCTAGAGTTAATGCATATTCGAAGGGAATGATCCTTCTTACAAATGAATAAAACCAATGCACCCCACATGGATACAATAGGATGGGTGAAACCTTTAACAAAAATATCATATTGTTGATCCTTAAGTTCCTTAAACATTGTCGGAGCCATACTACAAGAAGAAATACATATTAAACATGTGTCTGAAAGTATGTCCATCCCAAACTAAATCAACCTATTCATAGAAATGATAACAGTCAACTTATTCCCACGTTTAAGGGGTAAGAAGGTTGTTGTCAATATCCCAACTCATGTTGGGGTCAAATACAGAATGAGTGAAATACATATTTTAAGTCCTATGGAAGATCTAATTACTAAAAGAATACCCGAAATGCAAACAAAAATGACATTTAAAGTAAAAAAGAGGGTTTGGTTTGAAGTTATTTGTAATAATACTTATTTAGACAACATACTAGTAGATAACTATTAATTTAAAATCAAGTTTGGAGATAATCTTGGGATTATGCCTACCTAAAAGTAATGAGCATGTGGGTTAGTGATGGTTTAACATGAATCATTGTTTTTAGTTGAGAGATAGGCTAGGTTGAAAGTCTTTGTGGTTAGTCTTTTAACAAAACGACAAGGATATCACTCATTGGCTCTTTCGAGAACCTAACAAGTGTGTCATTTATAATCACCCAAAACCTAAATCAAGCATCCCTATTTCTAGGAAAATGCATATGATATGACTTACACTTTATTTACATTAATGATTAATAATGTAATAGGTAGTAAAACCACATACTTAATTGCCTACTATAGCCTTATTCCTCTATAACACCCTTTCAAGAATGCTATGGGTTCCCATATGTTCACCTTCATACTTCTTTCAAGGAAGATAAAGGGTTTTTAGATTTTGGGGTTTTGACCTATTAAACCTATTTGTAGATTTGGGGTTTTCACGTACAGATTCAAACTATTAAACTCAAGCAATTGTAAAATCCATACTTAACAACTAACTATTATACAAACACAACACCCACACACAATTACACTTTAGTTCAACATAATCCAAAAACTAAATTACTTAGCTACTCTTGAAAAAGGTAGAGCATGATATACCATAAGGATTATCCAAAGAATCCATCCTTCACAAAATACTATGAATTTAAGTCTCCAAAATTAGTTACAATCTTGCCCAATTAGGTTTTTTTTTTCAAATTCAAAAGTTTCTATGATGTAAGAATACCCAAAAAAGGGTTTTTTCCCTATATAATGTTTGGGATTCATCCATGTGAATTTACAAAACTACCCTGTCCAACATTCTAACCTAGCTATAATCATATGAGGTTGTTCGCAATCGCGGCCAATGTGACTATGGTTGTGCTCACTGATCTTATTCTCTTGATGATGTTAAATGACCAAAACTGTGGCCTGTGGCTACAATTATAGTAACTTAGGCTGATGACTGCTCCACATCTTCAGCTGCACTTTTATTCTTCCATTTGATCCCTTTTTAGCAATAATCCACATCTTTCAATCTCACCAACTCTATATAGGTTAAATGTTAACATTACTGCATTAAATTACAATTATGTCTCATTTACATAAACAAAACATGGCAGTGTGCATAAATGATTAGTGAAAAATGAGCGGTAAAATCTCTACTCATCACACCTCAAACTTAAAACCTTTCTTGTCCTTATGTAAAACCACCTATTTTCATGAGACAATTTAACATGTATGCCCACTTTCTATTAGCCTATGATCACGATGATTTTACCTTGATTACTACCACAAAAAGCTGTTAACACGTGCAAGAATGATTTTGACTGCACCCTTCAACATAAAATGGAATAATGAAGTACGAAATGCACTTTGAGGAGAAACAATGCAACAACTACTCCTCAAACTTGAAATGACAAAATTTTTTGATCTCAACCACATTATACTTCCTTTTATCTCATTGTGCAGAAGATGACAAAAATCACCCACCTCAACTTAATTACATGCCTCCTCGCAAGAAAGTAAATTTGGCACACCAAGTTATCAATCATGCAACAAGGAATTTAAGTTTAAACACTCTCTTGCTCAAGAAATTCTAATTGTTAACAAGTATCATACCATACACTTGCCACTATTTTCAATTGCCAATAAATTAACAACATTTGATTCGAAATCACCAAGGACTTTTTGAGGTTGTAACATAGGTTAAGTGTATGGTAGGACAACAATTTAGGATGACAAGTCTAACCTCCTTGAACTTCTAGATCATGCACATCCCGGTTTTGCTATCGGGACACGTCTTTTCTTTCATCATTGACTACATAGCCTTTCTTGCATTACCTACTTCCTATTAACTTTTTTTTCTTCTTTTTTTTGTGCAAAAAATTCATGCATTTCTTTCCTTTGATGGATCTTTTCTTTCTTCTAATCATTTTCCTTTATTTGCTTAAATATGTGGGCATTTTCTTATGACTTTGTGGTATAAA
>NW_025894014.1:0-8719 GCF_002878395.1 Capsicum annuum | reverse complement strand
GTCTTGTTAAGGAATCAACCCATTAACCTAAAGGGTAAACCTATGAAGTTCATGTGAATCACTTCTTTTCCCAATATCCACTTTATTATAAGACAAGTGGAGTTCATGGGCTCACTCCTTAAGTTTACAACCAAGAGACGTCATTATAATGAAGAAAGATTCATGGAATTTTGATAGATGTTAGAAATCAAACCCATTCATAGATACCATAGTCAAGTTTTGGTTAAAAGTTTCCTGAAATGGATTTTGGGGATTAATGTTGGCCTATTCGGCTTATCTTTGGCTAAGACTTGTGTTAGCCTTGTATAATCACTTTCAAATGATAAACTCTTGCAAAAGTTTGGTTGGGGACTTGAGGATATTAAATATAATTATTGAGTATGTTAGTTGGATATTGAAGAATTGATGTTAATTACAAGAATTGCTTATGTTATCACTTATTATACATGATTATTGATATGGCTTCTGAATATACTTAATAACATAGCTTATGAACATGCTTAAAGATATGGATATTGACGTTATTAATAATTAATAGCTCATCGATATGATATGGCTCATTAATATGATTAATAACCTATAGATATAATTAATAGGTTATGGATACAATTATTGAAATCACTTATTATCATAATTATTGACATGCCTCATGGGAATAGTTAATGGCATGACTTAACAAATGTGATATTGGTATACTTTATTAGGTTAGTTTATTAGTATGACTTATTTATATGGTTTCTTGATATGGTTTATAAATATGAATTTTCAATCATGTTCGACAGTTGATAATCATCTTGATAATATGAGTTCTGGTTTGAGTCTGCCATTAGGGGTATGAAAAAGATCGTATGGTTTGGATGGATCCTTGGTTATAGCATGGTAATTTGGTAATTTATGGCTATTTAGTTACTTAGTTTCCTTGATTGTACGCTCAAAGCTTATTAGAGCTTGCATTGGGTTATTTACTTTTTGCACTTATTGGCTTATTAAGTCAATTCTTTTATTAGTTATAATGGCATAGTAATTATGTTATTATCTCATATACATTAGTTTAATTATGTAAAATGATTTTGGAGCTTATTTCAATGTTTGCCCATTTTACCTTGACTTAGTATATTCTATCTTGTATCTGGTCGTAATTGTACCATGATCAAGCTCAGTCGGCTGATGATGCCTATTGATTACCCATGGTTTTTGTACTCATACTACACTTTTGCATCTTTTTGGTACAAATTTGAGTACTAGTTGTTCCCACTGATTCAACATTCATGTTGGGTTTATTTTAGAGCTAGGGTGAGCGCGTGTGGTCAGAGTTGCCCTTTTTCCTTTTATAAATCTATGCCTTGTTTTTCTTCTTCAAGACAAATTATATTTTACATAATCAATACTCATAGTTTATTTGTAGTAGTTCTTGTACTGTTATTACTGAGTCTTGGGATGATTGTCGATTTTCTATCTATCGTTTAAAACTTTATGATTGTATTATTACTATTTAAGTCTTTAATTATTAACTTCTATTTTTTAGATCATTTTCCTCCAATTTATCCCATTGCATCTTGCTCTGGGCTATGGTTAAGCTTACCCATTTACGGGATGGAGTAGGTGTCATCATGAATCATAAATTGGGTCATAAAAATTATAATACTTACTTGAGAACTCTTAAAGCTTAAGAACGATCATGGCGTTTAACCACTATATATCCATAAAATATAGGTTCTATTGTGGAGGTTTTTTATCTGTATGAGTACAATCAAATGATAGATTCTACGATCTTGCATCTTGGTAAGATTGTGGATGCTCAATCATTGAACCAACATTTGGAAATTAGTTCTGTATTCTGCATGCAGAAGATATAACCCACGATCATTGGAACTTCCTTAGATCGTACAATTCTTTTGAGGGTTCTATTATTGTTTTACTTCACGATCATTGGAACTTCCTTAGATCGTGCAATTCTTTTGAGGGTTCTTTTATTGTTTTACTTCCTTGGTTTCCTTTCTGCATTGTCCCACCACAAGCACACATGTTACCCTATAACTAAAATAAGTACAAATCCTTGGGTTCCCTTCTAAGCAACACTTGATATAACGTCATGGCATAATGTGGCTAGTTTGATTACTCAAACTTCACAAAACTAGCCCATGGTTACCTCTATTAAAGAGCCTGATAAAAGATCACGGCATGACATGGGTGTGATTGATTACTTAACCACCATTGAGATCTAATTCAAATACCACCTTAAAACCATCAACATCATGGATGTAGTGTTTCACCCATTCTCCTTTCACGTTAAACTTACGATAAATAATATTTTGTAGTACAACTGCATTATAGAAAAAAACTATCACCATAATGTATGGTCCTCTCAATTTTGACCTTAACTTGCCAGGAAACAACCTTCCACTTAAATAAAATATATAAAACTATGTCATCAATGAAGAATTCTCTTTTATCAAACTTGTGATCATGATAGAATTTCATCTTCTCTTTATATTAGGTTGAACTTTCATAGTCATGGAGATGGAATTCATCCAGCTTATTCAACTATTATAGTCTCATCTTAGTTGCATTAGTCTAATAAAATTTAGTCGAGTTAGTTCCCACCATGCCCTATGCTTAAGTTCAACATGGCAATGGCACACCTTTCCCAATAAAAGATAATATGGGAAAGCACCAATAGTGTCTTAAATACTTTTTGATACGCCCACAATGCATTATCTAATGATCTAGCTTAGTCTGTCCTATTATCATTTGTAGTCTTCCCCAAAATGGAATTGATCTTATGACTTCAGACCTAAACTTACCCGCTTGTTAGAGGATTTTAATGTAATGACTTTATTTTTCGTGATTTATGTAAAATATTTTTTTCTATATGATTTGACAATTTTACCCCACCCCGTCATTTCATTATGGTAATTCTATGGTGTGGGTATGATTAGCACAATTCCTAATGCATTTCACAAAGGTTTATGTGAGATTCTAGTTTTTGTTGGTGTTAAATTCTTATTAGATGACTTTGGTCGACATGTTTTTATTTATGTGTCAAACATCTAATCAGACTGCTCTATCAGATTTGGAATGTCAATTTTAGGTTGGTAACATGGTTTGTTTGGTTATATGATTGTTATATCTTATTCAACCCTTTGTTCAAAAAAATTACAAATTAGGTTTTGAAACACCCTAGGTTTTGATCAATACAAATTTCCTGGGTTTTGAGCTTACTAGACATAATATGACTAGAGGGTACTAGTCGTATGTTTATGTATAGTTTAGGGGTCATCACACGAATCATAAACAATACGTGTTGGATGGGTAATGTCAAAGGTATGACTACACCATAAGGTTCATATGATGGGGAGCGAGTCATATATTGCAACTATTATGAAGTCCTATGTCTTAACCTAGGTGACTCCATTCTTCCTAGGATATGATGTATGAGTACCAATCGTATGATTGGATATGAGTTTGACTTTTGAGTAGTGTTTTTGTTAGTGTGGGGGTCGGTATTATTCTTGAGGTAAAAGTGGTGGGTACCAATTGTACACTATAGTATGGTTGTGGAGTGGTGTTCGTACCCTTCTACAAAGATTTTATATAGTTTAATTTAGAGGTAATCTTTACATTTTCCTTCTTAACCACATAAGGCCCCACTACTTGATCATTATTGGGACATCATTTTTCCTAATATTGTAATCTTGAACACTTAGAAACTCGCCCAAATTCTCTCAAAGGATCTTGGGTCATAGAAGGCTACGGTTTCATAAATAGAATCAATTTAGGGTTTACAAAGATGGTTTCTCTCCATCTTCTTCATAATCCAAGGCATGCTACTCTTCCCTCATTGTTAATTCAACTAATGGCAAGATTTAATTTATTGTTTTCATGGCATAATTGTTTTATGGTTATGGGGTTTTCAAATATATGTTAGAGGTTTTTGGTTATAATGGTTGGTTATGGTTTTCCAATGTCCTTTACTTATGTTTTACAAATTAGTATTATGTTTTGAATATTTGGTTGTATGGGAATGGTTAATTGGTACTTGGTTTTGGCTTTGGAAACACTATGGCCCCAATATGTTTTATAAAATGCCTATGAGAATGATTTAACTATATTCACTACAGGAAAATACCCCTGTGGCAACAAACTTTTTGGCGACGATTAAAAAACTGTTGCAATAGGTGGTCTATTGAACCGGTTTCAAGAGTTTCCAAAAAGAATTGTTCTATTAGTTATAATTTAACACTCTAATCGTCACTTTTGACATTAAGCATTGCAAATGATAATTAAATAAGCTATAGCAATAGTTATTTTTTTCCCTCCATTTTCACGGGAAATTTTATTAAGTCCGCCAGAAAAAATATTTTAATAAATATTTCAATACTTAAACCGCTAATAGTGTTCTTCAGAAACCCCTCCACTGCTAAATCACTAAATTTCAAAACATAAATAATGTTCATGGAGATCTTTCACATTCTGAGCTGCCGGGGCCGGGGGTAAGCTTTCTTTCATGTCGTGAGCTACCAGTATTTTTTATGGGAAAATAAGAAGAGAGGAATAACATATCTGTGATTAGGTGAGTTTCATCACCGTGATAGATAAATTATATTTACAATTAGGGCTAATTTTGCACTTTATTTCTTTCAAATTTGCACTTCAATTGCTTCAATTTGGCGATTTTTAGGTTAGTGTATTCTTCTATTTGACCAAATGTTTGGAGATTTTGGATTTTACTTTATGTCTTCTGAATTATGTGATGAATTTAAGCCCGTTTCTTTTACTTTATGTCTTCTGAATTATGTGATGATAAATGATTAGATATTGATTATTACTTTGGTGGGTTTAATACATTGGTGACCTTTTAATCAATTATAATTAGTGTGTTTTATTCCCGTTGATGATTTATTAAGGAAAGTGACGCAATAATTTGGGGTCTAATTTAGCTGGGTTTTGATTAATTTGGATATTAGTATTGATTTGTTTGTTTGTTTTTATGTTGGAAGGTAGAGTTGAGGAAACCATCTAAAATGGTTAGTGATATTTTCTAATTAGAACTCCATATACACAGATTCCGAGATGTGATAGTGATACTATGATGGTTGAAAGAGTTAAAAGGAGGTTATGGAGAAAAGTCCAAAAAAATCCATTATCTCTCACAATTTTATGCTGATTTAGCTAAGAACGTAAGCCATTATATGTAAGAACCTAAATAGGTGATCACAACTAGAAGAGCTTAAGGTTATTATATTGGTATTATACTTGCATTAAATTTTAAGTTGATAGGGAATCTTTTCATGTTCGACTGGTACATTAATGTAAGGATAAGTGTAAGACTTATAAAGACTTTGATTTTAGATAGTTTGTCTTTCTTAACTGACAAATTATTTAATATTGGAAGGAAATGACTTGAATAAACTGAAATTAATATAGCCACACCAACTAATCTAGAATTCACGTGTAGTTGATTTGATTGATTGGTTATAACCACTCTCAATCATTTTTTTAGTATGTGAAATACTAATAGATATGTCTAGAATAAAATTACCTTAGAAAAATTAAGGTTAGTTAGACCAGCTAACTTCCATCAAATAGTTTATTGCAGCTTTATTACAGAAACATATTTTTAATTATTCTCTCTTTCGATCATTACTTATCCATGTTTGACTTGACACACCCATTAAGAAGCAATAAATAAAAAGGTAATATTACTATATCACCATTTGAAAATAATAAATTCAATGCTTTGGGAAATGCATTTGGTAATATGACTATACATAATAACTAGGATAAAATGGACGCAACATAAAGAATTATCTCTTGGTTTTCCAAACTTGACAGGTCAAATTGGACAAATATTATTAGTATAGTGGAAAAGTAAAGATGGATGGAGTGAGTAGAAGAAAACTTTAAACTTGCTTATTTTTGGTTACTTGATGCAACACAATAAAAAGGTAGTCAAAGACACTTGGAAAATTCTCAAAGGTTTTGAAGAAACCAGCAATATTCTAACCAAAAACACCCTTTTTCTTTTTTTTCTCTATCTCTATGTTTTTTATTTGCCACACCGTAAGATATTTACCGCCATCTGACCTTGATACACATCAAATTAGGCATGCAGGCTGCTATTAATGCAAACGTTACCCTCATAATTCACATTGCAAAGCAAACTCACGTTTTTCGTACATGTAAAAACATCCACTTAGTTATTTTATGGCCATAAGAAATTAAGATGTTAACTTTAAGATGTTTTCACATGGTACCAATCATCTCGTATATAAACTTACACAAACAACCACTTTAAAACTTGCAGAGTTTTTCACTTTTCCATACTCTATACACTCCTTAATTACATTTTTTTGTTTTTTTTTCCTTTTATCAAATGTTAACTTTGGCAGAATATGATTCCGTAAATTACAAAATTAATACTATAGTCAATTGAATTGATTATAAACTTTAAAGGTTAATGCAGTAACATAAGCTACATTAGCTATATATCGAGGAATTATATTTGCATAATAAATATAGGATTTTTGCATCATTTATTTGCAGACCTATTGCCTGAGAAAAAGTTTTGAAAGCTATCAACAAGTGTAGTATTAAACTGAATTCCCCTTTATAGAATTAAACACATCATCTACAAAACACAATTGTGTAAGTTGCAGGCTTGTACATTATGGGTGATACTCAAACCACTCTATGATTGTAGCCACGAATATTGACTTTGTTAAATATTTCATACAAATGACAAAGATAAGGGTTATATAGGATCTCCTTTTCTAAGCCTTCTTTTCCTATTGTTATTTCCATATTGTCCTATATCTAATGCAAGTGTAAATAGGGTGTTTTTTAAGCACTCCATAACCCACTTGAGAAGCTGGTGTGGGAAGTTATGTACGTGTGATATTTCTCTAACAAGTTTCTATTAAACTATGTCATATGCTTTCTTGAGATCCACCTTCATTAAGCAACTTTTCTAAGTTTGCTTCCTATGGTACAATCTCACTAAATCCTAGCAAATTAAAAAAATTTGTGCAATAATTCTTGCTGGTACAAATTCAGTTTGATTCCCTTAGATTTTTTTAGGTAGCACCAAGCTTATCTTATTGTATAACACCTTCAAATAACCTTGTAGATTGTATTGAAAATTGTCTTCGTCCCTTTGATACTTGTCACAACTTTTTATCTTTGTAATAGCATTCTACTTTGTTAAGCTCATATAGATACTTATATTAGAGTATTTCCTAATTCTGGATGGCAACATTATCAGAGTATAGTTTCTCACACTTTCAATATGATACCAATATCATGTAAAATTTAAATAATATAATTTCAAGTCCAACATTAATGAATGCACAAATGGTGAAGGATTTTCCCATAATAGTTCTTCTTATGCTACTTGGGTTCATTGTTGTTGTTATTGTTGGTTCACATTTCAGAATAGTCCGAGCAACCTAGGTAAAAGATTTCGTTAAGTTTGCAATCTCAAAAACCTAGTAATTTTGTTCTTCTATAGAGTAAAGTGTTCTTAGTATAGATTGCTTATGTCTATTAAACTTATTAAATTTTGTGCAAGTATCTTGGATGCCTGTTTCACATTATTTACTATGTTCATATTCTAGGTTAGCATGAATCATAATATTTGTGATTTCATTCTGTTATGTAGGATTTTAATGGATAGTGAAGATAAAAGTTGGAAGAATTATTTAATATGGTCTGATGAGTTCGAGCGTGGAGTGAAATATTTTCTTGAAAAGGCATTTGAACAAGCTGCTAAAGGAAATGTGATATTATGTCCTTGTAGAGAATGCAAGAATCAACATTGTCGTTATAGTGATATAGTGGAGGATTACTTGCTTTCTAGAAGGTTTCTTTCTAGTTACACCAAATAGACTTTCCATGGAGAAGGTGCTTCCTCAGGAAAAACACATCATCTAATCAATGATGATGAAGGATCTAATATACATTATGATATTGATGGACTACGTCACGATATGTTTAAAAATATAGATATTAAATCGAGGCATAGAGAAGGAGTTGGAGAGAGATTACCTGAAGATACAAGTAATTTTTTATACTATTGGAGGAAGAAAAATAAAAAATATATCCGTGGTGTGGGAATTTTTGTAAGCTTAGTTTCATCATTCGGTTGTTCTTATTTAAATCATTGCATGGTTTGAGTAATGCAATATTTTTAGATCTCTTAGTGTTAATAAAAGAGGATTTTCCCTTTTCTCAGATACTAAAGTCTTTCAATAAGGCCAGAAATGTTATAAGAGATTTGAGTCTTGATGATGAAAAAATACATGCATGCCCTAATGATTGCATGTTATTCTGGAAGGACAATGAAAAAGCTGAGATTTGCTTTCTATGTGGGACTTCTAGATGTAAGAGTGTTGGTGCTGCCTCAAACAATGCAAGCTTTAAAATTGCTTCAAAGGTTTTAAGATAATTTCCCTTTAAGCCTATGCTTCAGAGAATGTTCATGTGTCTTGAAACAGCTGTTGCAATGAAATGACATGCTCATGAGCGACCCAATAATGGAAATCTAAAGCATCCCACCGATGGCCAAGCATGAAATGATTTTGATCATTTGTATCCAGACTTCTCTAGAGATCCGCATAATGTTAGGTTAGGCATCTTGAGTGATTGTTCTAATCCATTTCGAACAATGACTATTTCTCATAGCACGTGGCCTATTATGCTGATGAACTATAATTTATCA
>NW_025894013.1:0-1270 GCF_002878395.1 Capsicum annuum | reverse complement strand
GGGTTTAGGGAGGGTTAGGTCCTAAATAAATCTAATATTGATTTTAATTTTTACTACTTACAGCTGTCACATCATTAAATGGTGACCATTTACATTAAGTTGAATGACCACTCACTCTTAGTTTTACTTTGACCATTATCTGATTCATGTAATCTTGTTATTAAGAGGGGTGCATAACTTCTATTGTTTCACCACTTGTTTCTTCTTATTTTCACATTCAAGAATTGCTTTGTGTAGGAAGTTTCAAGGTTTTGAAAAAGATGGCTTCGAGCTCGAAGCGGAAGAGAATTGCTGATGAAGCAAAAAAAGAAGAAGAGGTTAGATCCTTATACAGATCGCAACTTTTTTTGTTATTTTGTAATGTGTGAACTTGTTCTATTTTTGTGTATGAATCTTAAAATGAGAGTCGTATGCTAGGTGGGATAAGGGATAACAATCCCATATAAAAATGTTAGTTCACATTTGATTATGGGTGTTAGTAAATCCCGGGGTAAATTTTTATTGATATGGTAGGAATTAGGTATCTTATATAGAAGGCGAGATCCAGATGTTGAAGTTTATAGTCCATTTAATGTACTCTTATGAAGGATTTGAGTGAAAGCTACTGGGGTTCGATCTGAATTCCATGTATAAGTAAACTAGATAAAACGAAATCAACATACAATTTGTTTCCCTCTCTAGAATAGTTTCCTTATAAAAGGAGAAGGATTATGTTTGATGATTCATGTTTTAAGTATATTTTAGTCTCCTCGTAAACTTTTAATGTTAGTGCATATGAGGAATTAAAAAAATTGTCATTTGCCTTGTTACGTCCTTGTCAGATTTTAGAAACCATAAGGGGGCGGTGGATGTGGATTGTGGAGAGGTTAACCTACGTCATATTAACACTTTTGATAATATAGTCTTCTTTCAATAGGTCTTAGGTGGAGAATGGACTACTGCTCTGGTAAAAAAGAGAGGTACTTTCTTTTTTCAAATTAAAAAACAATTGGGAGGAGAACTAATAGAACTCTCGTCTGCCCTCTTGAACATTCTTGCTTATTAGAAGCTTATTCTTTTTTGGTAAAAGTTAAAGAAAGTTTTAATGGATTATGCCTACCAAAGGAATAGTTAGATGGGTTGATACCACCACGGATATCTGGTCTTCGTTTGTTCGAAGATGGCTAGAAGTAGTTGTAATATAAGAAGAAGTTAAATCAGCTATTCTTTGGAGGGCAGCTGCTAATGGGAACCAAAAGGGAAATGCCGAGGTTCTTGTCTTAGAATAACA
>NW_025894012.1:0-1020 GCF_002878395.1 Capsicum annuum | reverse complement strand
AATGTCTTTCTGCTCCATTAGCTCTACCAGGATCTGCATAAAATCTTTCTTCTCATTCTTCTGGATTTCAGCCTCTCTTTTGTCTGAAAGCATCTTCACGCGTTGGTTTATGAGAGGATCCAATATACTGTCAAGCAACTTCAACATGGCCTCCATCTCTTTCCGTATTCCTTGAAAATCAAACCTTGCAAGCATAGGGAAGAAGTCTGATATGTTGGGCTTTCCCATCACTACACCAAAACTTACCACCAAGTCCCTGAATTCAGTTCCATCTTTTCTATGCTTCTCCATCTCCCCGACAAAATCGCTGCCAAAGATCATACTCGTGACGACATTCATCTCAGTTAAAAAGGCCAATTCAGCAATGTCAACGGGGTTACCAACCTTGGTATGCACATTTCTGATAGTCTTTCTGACCTCGTGTCTCCGAAGGCTATAACAGGCCTCAAGGTTCCTACTGCTTAGCATCTCCCTTACAAACAGTTTGCGCATATCACGCCAGTAGGAACCATAGGGAGAAAATCCAATATCTAGTCCACCTTATGTGGCCATTAATCCTGCAATTGTAGGATCACGGTTGGCAAAAAACGGAGTCTTGATCACAAACTACTTGTTTGGCTAAGGAAGGTGAATTCAACACAACACATAGTCTGCTTCCTAGCCAAAACTTGTAAATTGGACCATACTGTTGAGATAACTCTGTGAGCTGGTGATGCAAATTGGGGGCGGAGGAATGGTAAGAATCCCACAATTGGAAGACCACGAGGCCCTGGCGGCAACCTGAATTCTTCCTTGTGTGAGGTCAATTTGTACAATAGAATTGTTAGGACCGCAATTGAAAGGGTGAGAGCTGCTAGAAAAAACTCGTTTAAAGGCTCTGAAGCCATATTTAGTCTGCAGAAAATTTCAGCACTTCTAATAATACTAATCTTTGGAAGGACAACATTTATTTTTAACCTCACAAGTCACTATGATAAGGTTCAGAAATCTTTAGATCAATATAAACAATTCTTGTTAGAT
>NW_025894011.1:0-1765 GCF_002878395.1 Capsicum annuum | reverse complement strand
GCTATCGAGGAATTCAAATCCAAGTGGGGTGTCATACCATCCAATATAGTGAGGGGTCCATACACTTATACAGTGGCGGTTAGGACAAAGGAAAAAGTAATTAGCAAAGTACTCTTTAGTTGAAAATAAAAAAACTTGAAGTTCAGGGGCCATTGAAGAAGGTCGACATTATAACACTCCATTTTTCTGAACTAAAATGCTACACGGTGCTCATGACCCCGAAGGACCACAAGCTAACTCATGACTGATATTTGTACATGTATACTGCATAATATATCATAAAATACGAAAACATAAACATGAAAGGCCATAAGGTTCGAACTGAATAAAAGTATGATAATAAAATGTCTGAAAAAGGTATAACAATAACTAAACAAGTCATAAATACTAAAAATAATGAGATCTGAATATCTAATCTGACATCTAGTGTGAAAGCCTTTAACTGAACTGAATAAGGAGTTGAAGGAACATGTCTCCAAATAACTCCATCTAGCAACTGAATAGTAAATATAGCAATAATCATATCGTCCTCGAATGAGAAGGACTCACTACAAACTCTGAACACTGGAATGCTACTGCTGATCTGGAGCTCGTGCCTATGAACCTATGGTGTAATATAAGAGAGAGCACCATAGCGCAAATGCGTCAGCATGTCTGAATGTACTGAGTATACGAGTAAGGTAGGCTAAATGCAAAGGGTTATATGCATGAACAATGCTGACTAATATGAACGTGAGAATACATACATGCACACATAACTATAACTGAACTCGTGGAGATACTGACTATTGAGTCTGAATACTGACAACATGAGTGTACTGATACTGGGATACTGAATAGATGAACGACTATTTCTAACAGTTCGAATTATAAGAAACTGGTCTGGTTGACTATGTCTGACAGTCCTGAAGATGAATACTGATATCATGAATTTTGATAACTGATATGACTGATACATAAGTTCAAAAAACTGATATAACTGATATAACTATGATCATCGGCCTAACCGATGTAACTGATACTGAGCGATTGTATCTGACAGTCTAAGTTCTGATGGAACTATTTGAGTTCTGTTTTATATGGAGTAACTGAATTTGAGATCAATCTTATCTAGCGGGTGATCTTTAAATCTGATAATTCTAATGCTGTTCAACTATAGTTGAGATTAGTCTTGTCTAATGGGTGATCTTGAAGTCTATTTATAATGATAAGGATTGATTGTCTCTAACAGTACTGAATTTGTACTACTAAACTGAGTTGACTGTATCTGATAGTCCTGAATCTGTAACTGAAATTGTGGGATGTATTCATCCAATCGATATACCCCAAGCTATGCTGACTGGGGTCCAATCTCTGCCCTGACTGGAAGAGTACCAGTACAGCGCCACTAGTAAAGACATCTGCGGTGGAGTCAGTCCTAATCTAGTGGGTGACTCCTGGGATCAATCCTATACATATAAATGTGCTAACGGGTGACCCCTAAGTATGCCAGTCCTATCTAATGGGTGACATCTCGTACCTACACTGGCTATGTAGTTTGGAACTTAGGGATTGCTTCTAAGGATCTCGGTCCTAATCTAGTGGGTGAGTTCCCATCCCTAGGCTCACTCGGTGCTGAATCCTACTCCCATATGAAAGAAGCTGAACTAAATAACTGGGCTGAACTGAGTAACTAAATTGAACTAATTAGCTGAACTGATACTGATTAACTAGACTGATACTAGTAGTATTATTTAGCGGAGCTAAACTAAGTTTACTGGATTTC
>NW_025894010.1:0-2639 GCF_002878395.1 Capsicum annuum | reverse complement strand
TATCAACTTTTTTTTACAAATGAGTTTATTTAGGTTCCATTAATGGATGGATTAATAACAATAGGGGTGGATTGTCATGGTCAATGGGTCGAGAAGAGCAATCGATATGTATGACATTGGAAGGAGGGTGAAATACTAGAGACGATAGCTATGACAGTCCAAAGTGATGTTTCGTATGATGATTTTGTGAACTTAATCATCATCTTTTGTGGACTGAATTATCAATCGGAAGAATTCGCCATCAGCTACATGCACAGCTTCTTTGAAAATCAGAGGGTACTGCCTTTCAAGATAACCGATCAGGTTCGGTTGTGTTCTTATCTAAGTGATTCAACCAGGCCGGTGTTAAGGGTATACATGGTTGAAAAGATGAGAGAGAATGAGAACCAGAACGTAGAAGAAGAAGAAGAAGAAAAAAAATTAGACTTCTTTGATGATAGGTTGGATAATCTAGACATGAATATTCCAGATGATGATCAAACACCTACACCCGTTGATGCGACCAATACGATGTACAGTTCTTCTCAATTGACATAATCTGGAAATCTTCAAGACGATGGGACCGACTTTTTTATTGGAATGTCATTCAAGGACAAGAATGAACTATCTAACACTTTGTTTATTTATTGCTTGAAAAAAGATTTCAGAATAAAGAAGGTGATTAATTCGAGCAGTGTCTTTTGCTTCAAATATGCTAATTCGAACTGTAAGTGGTGGTTGGGAGTGGTGAAGTACGCAAGTTCTGATAGATTCATCATTCATAAACATGAAAAGCATCACACATGTGGTTCGGAGCACATCTCGGACCAAAATCCTCACGCCACGGCAAAGGTCCTTAGTGAATATTTCAGGAGTAGTTTCTCCGAAGGCAAAGGCCCTTCAACAAGGCTTATGACCAATTAACTCCTTATAGATTTGGGTGTCCTGGTCAGTTATTGGAAGGTATATACGACCATGGGGATTGCCAAGGACCTGGTTTCGAGGATACTTGAGCATGGGTATGAAGTCTTGGATGCTTACCGTTACATGATTGAGTCCACAAATCCCGGAAGTAAGACAACATTATATCTGGATGAAAATGGAAGGTTCAAGTACTTTTTTGTATCCTATGGTGCTTGAATTCAAGGTTTTTGACATTTGAGAAAAGGCATAGCCGTCGACGGTACCTTATTGAGGAGCAGGTATAATGGAGTTCTGCTAGAGGCGGTGGCGCAGGATGCGGAGAATCACATCTTTCCTATCAATTTTTGTGTAGCGGACAAGGAATGTGATGCCTCTTATGGATTTTTTTTGAACAACTGCGACGCTACGTCGAAGATACCAAATAGTTGTGTTTTGTATCGGATAGGCATCCAAGTATTCCAAAGATGGGTTCACTTTTCTTCACTTCAGCTTACTTTGGTTGTTGCGTCAGGGATCTTGGAGAGAACATTCGAAGCAACTATCACAACGAAAGGGTCGTCATCCTTTTTTATAGATCATCTAAAGCATATAGTAGAGAGGAGTTTTAAGATCATTTCAATCAAATAGCAGATGTGAATCCCGAGGTAGCAGAATTTCTTGCACGTGTCGATTTAGAGAGATGGAGCCAAGCATTCTGTCCAGCAAAAGGTACATTCTTATGAATTTAATGTCTTGTTTGATTTACAAGTTTAGTTTGATGTCGTACTAAGTGATTCTTTTCTATAGGTACAATATTATGGAATCAAACATAGCTGAATCGGTGAACTCATTGTTCGGCGATGAAAGAGAATTTTCCATCAAGGCTATGTTTAAAAAAATAAGCAAGAAATATAGCAATTTTTTTTAAGGAAAGACGTGTGCAATTCAAGTGCCCCAAAAAAGAACCCAATTTGTTCTCGAAATTGAAAAGAAAATATCAACGAACATCAGTTTGGGGAATGGATTATTCTCTCATAAAATAGCAGATTA
This sequence comes from Capsicum annuum, assembly GCF_002878395.1. Lineage (NCBI taxonomy): Eukaryota > Viridiplantae > Streptophyta > Magnoliopsida > Solanales > Solanaceae > Capsicum > Capsicum annuum. Next base: position 707 of record NW_025894010.1, on the reverse strand, counting down.
CAATTTCCTTATCACCGGTCCTGGTGATGCTGCCACGGTCGATCTTTAAATAAGATCTTGTACGTGTAGAGTTTTTGACTTGAAAAAAATATCTTGTCCACATGCTATGGCAGCCCTTCGAGCTCAATACAACCATAAATATGGACCTGAAGTTTACGAGCACTCCTCTCAATATTATTTAGTGAAAAAATATGAAATGGCATATAGCGAACATATTACTCCGGTGCCTCCCGAATAATCTTGGGTTGTTCCAGTAGAGCTTATGGGGAGATTAATACCTCCTCCATAAATTGACCCGAGCACTATCAAACCGAAAAGAAATCCATATAAAAGGAGGCGTGGAGTTGGAGAATCATTTTCGTCAAGAAGAAACAGGTGCACCGTATTTAAGTGCGATGGCCACAAAAGAACTATATGCCCAAATCATAATCCACTATGATCGTTGTAATTGCAGAAACTTGTGTTGTTGTTTGTTTATTTGTTGTGGACTTTTATATATTTAACTCATTGTTGTGTACCTAATGTTATCATTTATTATATATAAAATATCTATTTTTTTAAAATAACTTGTGCATCAATAAAATGAGGCAAAACATGAACTAAATAATACAACAGACCACAATTATTCTCAACAGTTGCACAAACAACTGGAATGCTTTTCTTCAACAGATGAAAATCTATCGAAATAGATGGATAATTTGTTGAAA
>NW_025894009.1:0-24685 GCF_002878395.1 Capsicum annuum | reverse complement strand
TGGTAATCTTAAGGAAAGAAAGTGTTTCCTAAACCCATGTCCATGGATACTCCACCCATTAGATCCTAGTGATCATTGAAAATATGGTGGTTTTTCTCTACACTACTCAGTGCTTGTCAAGATGACAAGCCCACCATGGGAGATGATGTTGGAACTTATCCCTAAAACGAAAACTCTTTCTTGGAGATTTCTAATCTACTTGAGAGGTCAAAGTTGTGTAAAGGAAGAGCCTCCAAAAAATTTGAGTACTATAGAGGGGTTATGAGCTTATTGAGACTTTGAATCCATGTGAGACTTCATGATTGGTAGATTGGTTTCCATGGTTCCTCTATCCTACCCTTATGTCCAAATCTTGAATGACCAAGTAATTCTTACTTTTTTGGGTTATATTCCCTTGATTGATAATTTAGTTGCTTGGTTCTATAAAAAGTGTGTGTAACTGTGGCATAATATTGATAGACAACTCTCCTTCCTTGTTTTTTGTCACACTTTTGTGGATAGACAAGTGGTCTGTTTCTTGGAAGGGTGTTCGGGTTTTGGTTATTAGAAGGATATTTTACTCCTTAAAGACCCCTAGCTTTTACCCTTAGGTTTTCCAACTTGTGAAAATGCTATGATTGATTTTGGTAACCTTAACCCTCATGCCATGAGAAAAATGTGTGTCTCCAACTATATTGTAAGGTTTAGATTCGAGGCTGAATCCTTTTCAAGAAGAGGAAGATGATACTAGTCAAAGGGGCATCATAGCTTTCATTGATATCATTGGAAGCCAACACCTTAAGACAACTCAAGATTGGGGCTTACCTTTGATGCCTAACCTATATCACAAGTGTGAAGTATGTATAAGAGCCAATTACACTCTAAGGACGTCCCTTATTAGGGTCCTTTTGTCATTTCATTAGAGCAAAGAGGCACCTATTGAGTGTAGCATCTCATTAAGGGCCTTTTGGTCATTTACTATGTAATAAATGTAGCCTGATACTTTAAATAGCTTTCATTAGGTCATTTTTCAGCAGCATGGATATTATTTTGAAAGACTACTCTTTGAGAGTGTACTACTAGTGTGGAATCACTTGTGGAAGTGTGTATTCACTTGTGGAAACGTGGAATCATTATATTGGTTACCTTCTTACAAATGAGGGTTGCTTGGGGATTCTCGTTCCCTTAATGTCTTCGTAAGAATGTGGTGTTGATATTATGGGTCTTAGAGTTTCTAGTGTTTGATACACAATTTAGTTCCTAAATCTTGTAATATTTAATATCTCACTATATGTCCCTTTACTTTCATGCAAATTAGTTTGGTGTTGTTGCTTGTTGGCTTCTTATCTTCTTATTCTGCTACTTTATGTTGTTGTCATGGTGTTTTGGTCACCACATTTCTGTGTTTCCATAGTAGATTCACATTAGAGTCTATAGGGGTGTGTGGTATTTATTGGTGGTAAGAAGACCTTGGTTGATCTATTTGAGATAGATATGGTAGAGTTTGATGTTATTCTAAGGATAGATTGGTTACTCTCTTGTTATGCGTCATTGGATTATCGATCTAGTAGGGTCATCTTTAGGTTCCTTGGTAAGCTAGTTATAAATTAAGAGGATATTTCCTTAGCTCCTAGGGGTAAGGTTTATTTCTTATCTTAGAACTCAAAGGTTAATAGCTAAAGGTTGTCTTTATCACTTGGTCTCGGTTAAAGATTCTAACTTATATGGTCCTTTTTTATCAGTTTGTTTCTAGGATTAATGAGTTTCCTGAAGTCTTTCTAAACGGTCTTTCTTGTGTTCCTCTGGATAGGGAAATAGATTTTTTTTCGGAAAATTATCCAATTTCTAATCCATCATATAAGATGGCTCGGACTGAGTTAAGAAAACTCAAGGATCAACTTAAAGATCATCTGGATAAGGGGTTGATTCATCCTAGTGTATCTCCTTGGGGTGCACCAGTGTTGTTTATTTGCAAGAATTTCCAAGAAGGTTGGTTCTCTTTGGATGTGCATTGGACTATAGGCAGTTGAACAAGGTGAGGATTAAGAAAAACTATCCTCTTCTAAGGATAGTTGATCTGTTTGACTAGTTACAAGGTGCCAAGTGCTTTTCTAAGATAGATCTATGGTTTGGGTACCATCAACTTAAGAATTGGGAGGTGGATATCCCTAAGATAGTTTTTCGTACTCATTATGGGGACTTTGAGTTCTTGGTAATGTCATTTGGGTTGGCTAATGCTCTGGTGGTGTTTATGGATCTGATGAACAAAATTTTTTATAAGTATTTAGATCTCTTCATTAATGTGTTTATTGATGACATTCTGGTGTATTCGAAGAGTGAGGTATATCATCCTAATTATCTCCATCTGGTATTACAGACATTAAAAAAAATTGTATGCCAAGTTCTCTAAGTATGAGTTTGGTTCAATGCTATCACTTTCTTGGGTCATACTATTTCTAGTGAAGAGGTCATGGTGGATCTATAGAAGGTTTTTGTGGAAAAGAGATAGGCTAGACCTATGATTCCATCTAATATTTAGAGCTTCTTGGTTTTCGCCGGGTATTACAGGCCATTTATGGATAGCTTTTTGTCGATAGCTTCTCCTTTGACTAAGTTAACTTAGAAGATGGATAACTTTTCTTAGTCAGATACTTGTGAAAGGTGTTTTGAGAAGTTGATGGATAAGTTAACTTTGGCTCTAATTCTGACTTTGTAGGAAGGCAATGATGGTTTTATGGTTTATTGTTATGCATATCGGGTAAGGCTTATTTGTGTATTCATGCAGCATAGAAAGGTGATTGACTATACTTTTAGGCTATTAAAGATACAGGAGAGGAATTATCTTACTTATGATTTAGAGTTGTTGGCAGTTTTGTTTGCTTTTAAAATATGGCAGAATTATTGGTATGGTCTTTACGTTGCTATCTTTTTTTATCATAAGAGTTTACAGTATGTGTTCACCCAAAAAAAACTTAATCTCAGTAATAAGAGATAGCTTAAACTTCTCAAAGATTATGAATGAGTCTTTACTATCACCCAAGTAAGTCTAATGTGGTGGCTTATTCTCTTAGCAAGTTATCCATAAGGACTTTGGCTTATATAGAGGAAGAAAAATAGGAATTTGTGAAGGATATTCGCTCTTTGGCTAATCTTGGAGGTTGCCTGTTGACTCCAAGGATGGGGATGTGATAGTGCAAGAAGTGGTTCGATTGTCTCTTAGTGCAAGGATTAAGGAGAAGTAAGTGCTAGATCCTATCATTTTGAAAATCAAGAGTGACATTGGTAGGCAAAAGGTAATAGTGTTTGAGATTGGTGGTGATAGTACTTTACAATATCAAGGGAAGTTGTGTATTCCTGATGTCGACGGGTTATTACAAAGGGTGTTGGCTGAGGTGCCTAAGTCGCTCTATGTTGTTCATCCCATCTCGACTAAGATATATCATGATCTCAAGGAGATCTATTGTTGGAATGGCATGAACAAAGATATGGCTGATTTTGTGGCCAAGTGCATGATGTGTCCACAAGTTAAGGTTCAACACATAAGGCTAGGAAGGTTTTATTAAGAAATTGATTTTCTCAAATAGAAGTGTAAACTGATCAATATGGACTTTGTTACCGATCATCCTCGGTGTCGAAATAAATATGTTTTGATTCAGGTCATCATGGATAGGATGACTAAGTCTGTGGAATTTTTACCAGTATGGACTACCGTTTTGGTTAAGGGTTATGCAAAGATGTAACATCAGGGGATTGTGAAGGTGCATGGGGTACCTGTTTCAACTATTTTTTTATCATGGAATGTAGTTTACGTCTCACTTGTGGTGATCTTTTAATAGTGGGTTAAGGACTAAGGATGGACGAGTCCAGAGAACTATTCAAATATTAGAGGATAAGCTTCGAGCCTGTGTGATTTATTATGGTGGCAGTTGGGTTGAGTATCTATCTCTAGTGGTGTTTACTTTCAACAATAGATATCATTCTAGTATTGGTATGGCCCTTTTTAAGGCATTGTATGGTAGGAGGTGTAGATCTCCTATTGGTTGGTTTGATCTTAGTGAGGCAGACATGTTTGTTCCTAATTTGGTTTACTAGTCTATGGAGAAGGTGAAGGTGATTCGGGAGAGTCTTAATGTTGCCTAAAGTCACCAAAAGTCCTATCCGAATGTTAGGAGTAGACACATAAAATTTAAAGTTGGGGATAAGGTTTTACTCAAGGCATCATTCATAAAAGAAGTAGTGCAGTTTGGCGTTAAAGGGAAGCTCTGCTCCCAATATGTTGATCTTTATGAGATTTTGTAGAGAGTTGGTAAAATTGTTTATGAGCTGGAGTTTCCTTCTAGCTTGATCATTGTTCATCCGATCTTTCATGTTTACATGATGTGGAAGTGTATTGGTTATCTTTATTGGGTTGTTCTTTTGTAATGGTTGGTCCTCACGTATTTTTTTCCTTATGAAGAGGTTCTGATTAAAATCCTGGATAGAAAGGTTCATCAAATGCGGACAAAGGATGTGTTGTAGGTTAAGGTTCTTTGGTAGAACCATAAGGTGGAAGAAGCTACATGGGAAGCAGAAGAGGACATGAAGTCCAAATATGCGCATTTGTTTTTTTCTCCCAGGATTCGTGTGGAAGGTGTGTGTCTTCAACACATCATTGCTTTAAGAGATTGTTAAAGGAAAGATCAATAGTTTTGACTCTTTATTTCTAAACTTTGTTAAAGATTGGAAATATAATTGATAATGCAAAAGACTCTTAGGTGTGGCTACCCCTACCTCGTTCATCATTCTGAGAAGAATGTTCCTAGTGGAGGAGAACGAAACATCTTAGTTTCTGGACCATAGAAAATTTCCTGGAATTTTTATCTCTGGACCTAATATGACTCTAGGATACGAGTCGTATGTTGGGGTACGGGTGGTATATTTTAGTCGTATACTGACCATTGTTTGTTGGTGGGATGGATTTTGGTTCCTGAATGGGTATGACTTAGGAGTACGAGTCGTATTGGTTGTTATGGATCATTTGGTTCCTTAACTCAATCTTAGACTTGGTTACTAAGGTTGTACCTGAGTACAAGTGGCTTACCATGAGCCGTAATCCAGGGTACAAATCATACCAAGGACTAGTATGGTAGAAAGTGTTCAATTTCCCAAGTATATTATTAGGCCAGGGATACGAGTCATGGATACGGATCGTATGATGTGGTTACGACCTGATTGGATGAGTCGCATACTGGAAAATGTTGGATCCAAGGTTTGAGGCCAGGTTATGACTGGTGTATACCGATCACATTAGGAGGGTGTGACTCAGAGGGTCAGTCGTATCCCTGTGATGAGATTTTTGTTATAACTTAAGTGAGGGTTATAAAGCTCAAATTACACGTCAATTTAGTGCAAGGCGATTGTCGTCATTAGATTTACCCAACTTTGGAGCCGGGGTCGAATCCACAGGTAACAATGTGAGTGACTATTAAACCAGTTTGAAACTGTAGCTACAAGTTAAATTCAATCAAATGACACGAAAAGATAAAATGGGGGTTTTGGAGATTAACAAATAAATGTTGGTCACTTTAGTTTGGGTGTTTGTATACCAAGAATTTATGAAATAACTAGAATTATGTTCACTAGGGCTTCTGGTACATGACAGATGCTAAAAGTGGTTCAATATTCTCACGATGGGTAGAAAACAAGCTATCTTTATAGATGTTATGCTTAAATGTCTCGCGATCTACTTAAGCATTTAATTCCCTAATCCTCTAGGACTTAGGGAATTTCTATTCACTGCCCAGATTTTCCCTCAGGTTAACCAACGTTATTACAACGCTAATTATTAAATGAAGTATTTTCGAGTCCTTGTTGATAATTCACTTCCTACTATATTTGATTTATTTCTCAAGAAAATCAATGTAGGTGTGTCTATTGTTTGCAACCAACAGACGTTAATTAAGACAATACTTAGCACCTTATCAAGACCTAACCCTAGATCCCATAATTCAGGTTAATGGAATTTAGCCACTCATGATGCAATGAACGAAACACATAATTGAATTCATGATTTGAAATATAAACTTACAGATATGAATAATAATCAGTGAATCATAGATTAATCACAAAGGAAAATCCCAAGATACTGGCAATAATCTCTCAAAATAGTTGTGTTGTTAAATTGAAGAAGTTAGAGAGAGAAAATATCAAATTATCGTATCTCCAAAATCAAGGTTTAACCGCCCTCTATAAGTACAAGATAAGATATTCCCAATCAAACCCTAAAAGCTGCTATTTATAAGCTTAAGACTAATTATGCAAACAAAATCACAGAATTTAGTAACTTCTCGGATAGGTGACGACATTTTGTGATGCCTTATCAAGAGTCTAACGACTTATCACGGATGTCGTCATCTCTTCTTTGCTTTTGACATTCACTGATTAAGGCTGACGACGATCTTGATGGATTATCAGACCATTGACAACTTTTCAAGGATGTCATCACATCTTCAGCTCTCATGTTCTGCCTTATGTTTATGTGTGATAATATTTTTGATGGCTTCTCAGACACCTGAGGAATTATCACAGACGTCGTCACATCTTCACTTCAACTTCTCAAGTACTGCCCAAGCCTGAAGACGAGCCTGACCGCTTATCACAACTCTGATGGCCTATCACAGGTTGTCGTCACTTCTTCTAGCTGAAACTCATTCTCTTTCTAAGGCTGATAATGAGTCTGATAACTTATAAGGGAGTTGACGACTTGTCAGACAAGTCGTCAATTACATTTACCTTCTTATTTTTCTCAAAATCAACTTTTTTATCTTAGTTGTTGTTGGTTTTCTTTCATCTTGACATTTCCTGCAATAACAAAGAGAAGACAATAAAAAACGACAAAAGTTGCTTTACACTTTTCAATTATTCTCAGTTAAAAGCCTCAAATATGTTAGCATCTACTTACACATCAACACCCTCAATATAAAACAATTGCTTGTCCTCAAGAAACTATATGACACCACCCTATGATGCTTAACCAGGAGATATAAGATACCTATGACAGTTGATCATCAATTTTAGGTCAAAACACATTACCCTCTCCATTTTCAATCACTTTAAACCCAACTGTGCATATCAATAAAGATCAGTAATGTGACATAAGAGAATCTAGATATGACATCAAATTAGTAACAATAACCATGCATATGTACAAGTTACACTACCCAAACAAGTGAGCAACTAGCAATGCAACTGATGTGCACTTACAACAAAGAAGTCCCTCCTCACTCATATATGAAATCAAGCATGCAAATTCAGGGATGGTCAAGAGAAACTCACTCTCAGGAAGAAGTTCTAGTCAATGTATGCCAAATACCATAAGCTTGCCCTTATTTTCATTACCGAGGCTTTTGGACAGTTAAGTTAGGATTACTGTAGGAATTTTCTTTAGCTTGTAATGTAGGCTTGGGGCTGGTATGATACGCAAGGATATTTAAAGTGACTAAGCCTTCTTGGCACTACACTATTTTTGGGGTCTCACTTGTTAACCTTAACCTTATTTCTCCCTTTCTTGATTAAAGCACATTGAAGATGGGTGCAGTTTTTTTTTAATTCATTCATTTTTCTTTACAGCATTTCTTTTCTCATTCTTTTTCTACCACACCCAGCCTTGCATAAGAGGGAGATGGGGTGTAGAGATACCAAACTAGATTGTGTGTGCCTTGTGTTGATGATTTAAGTTAGAGAATTATGTCAGAAGTGCATGGTGTGTGGTATTCTATTAATCCAGGTGCTGCCAAGATGTATCGCGACTGGCGGGATATCTATTAGTGGATTGGTATGAAGATAGATGTAGCGGAGTTTGTTTCTAAATGTGCCACTTATCAGAAGGTTAAGGTAGAGCACCAAAGACCTAGCAGTACATTGCAAAAGTTTAGTATCCCTACTAGCAAGTGGGAAGAGGTGAATATGGTTTTATGACTGGTTTACCCCAATCGCGTCGTCACCATGATTCGATTTGGGTTATTTTAGATAGATTGACTAAGTCAGTGCATTTTTTGCCAGTTCACGCATCGTATACAGATGATGATTATGCTAAGTTCCATATCAAAAAGTTAGTCATATTGCATGGAGTCCCTTTGTCTATAATCTAAGATATAGGTACTCAGTTTACTTCCAAATTATGGAGAGCTTTTCAGAAGGGTCTCGGTACCCAATTCCAACTTAGTTCAGCTTTCCACATGTCTCGGTACCCAATTCCATCTTAGTTCAGCTTTCCAGACTCAGATAGATAGTCAGGGAAAGAGGACCTCCAAACTCTAGATGTATGTTGAGAGCATGCGTTTTTGATTTTAAGGGTAGTTGGGATGAGCATTTTCCATTGATTGAGTATGCTTATAATAATAGTTATCATGCTAGCATTCGAATGGCTCCATTCGAGACTATTTATAGGAGGATTTGTAGATCACCCATAAGTTGGTTTTAAGTGGCTGAGGCAGCTTTGTATGAGCCTAATGCAGTGTACTAGGCCATGGTGAAAGTTAAGCTGATTAGAGAGAGATTGAAAACAACCCAGAGTCTTCAAAAATCCTATGCATATGAGAAGAAGGGACCTCAAATTTGAAATTGGTGATTTTGTATATTTGAATATTTCACCCATGAAATGGGAAAAAATATTTGTCAAGAAGGGGAAGCTTAGTCCCCTGTATTTTAGCCCTTGTAGAATTTTGAGTCATGTTGGAAAAGTAGCTTATGAGCTTGAGTTTCACGCAAACTTGTTAGCCGTTCATTGTGTATTCCGCATATCTATTCTTAAGAAGAGTATCGATGACTCTACCGTTGTAGTTCCTATAGAAAGCTCAGATGTTCAGGATAGCCTTTTATACGAAGAGATTCTAGTTGAGATTTTATATCATTAGATCCGTAGACTAAGGAACAAAGAAGTTTCCTCATTCAAAGTTCCTTCACTGAATAAGTTGGTTGAGGGTGTTACTGGGGAAACAGAAGTACACATGTGATCCAAGTACCCTCACATCTTCTCTGCAAACTCAATCTAGCTGAAGGTACTACTTTGCCATAATCCAATTCTTTTCTAATCATACATTCAGCTATATAGCTGTCCTCATGTAAGTTCATGCACTCATATAATTACTCAGAAGCTTAGAATGATGTATATTCAGTTGATCAATTCACTTCAGTTGTGTGTATTATCTTATATTCTCATATTCCTTAGAAACTTCAGCTTAATTAGCCACATTCGAGGATGAGTGTTCCCAAGGGGGGAGATATTGTAATACCCCACAATTTTACTAGCTTACACTTATCTAAAAAAGACAAGGATTATCTCTTAGAATGAATAATGTTTATTTTTTATGGAATTCTTTATATTTGGACTTTCCATGGTGTAGTAAACTGAATTAGCATTCCAATGATATAAGATTCACCTAAATCTGAAAACCGGGTGAGAATTATGCTTATTATTAGTTTCAGTCGTGAAACACCATCATTTGGGCCCTTAGCGCATAGCGGAGAAGTGCAATATCACAATTATCAATTTCCAGTGAGGCCCCACGATCTTGGCGTATCACAGAGAGGCCTAATTTCCTGTTTGGCAATTTCCAGTGAGACCTCACAATTTGATTACAAACATAGGGGCTCCGTGATTATGGTATGTCGGGGAGGGAGCCCATTTCCTGTTCGTCCAATTTCCAGTGAGCTACTGTGATTATGGCGCGTCGCGGTAGCCAACCAGTTCATAAAATGTGACAATTTTCAGTTTTATTTGGGGGTTTAAAGAGGGCATTTTTGTCATTCCCCCAACCCTCAATCCATCCAAAAATAGAAGATTAAGAATATTTCAGAGCACATTATGCTTTATTCAGTATTCCCTCTCAAAGAAAAACCCTAGTCATCAACTTCCTCCCCAAGAAATCCAAGATTCCTCCATTAATTCTCCAAGAAAATTCAAGATTGATATTTCCCAATACAAGAGCACTAAGAATTCATCCCCATTGCATCAATAGGAATCTAAGATTCAAGTTTTCATCAAAGATCATCAATTTAAGGTATGTGGGGTTATAAACAACGACAATCCTTTCGTCCTTCTGACCAAAACTTTATTTTAAACATAATTTTACAGCAATTAATATGATTTTCCATGAGATTCGTGTTACGGTGTTTACCAATTATCATTATTTGCAAGATCTTGAGATCTTCCATGATTTAGAAATTTAATTACATAAGTACGTTCATATTATTATGGTTGTTTATGAAATTTCCAGATTTTATGATGTATTATAACCATTTATATTATCAAGCATGAATTATGAGAAAATTTATCGTGATATTGGTACACTGGTCATTAAGCCCTATTTATAGATTTCTATTCAAAGAATTATTGTGTATTAAGCACCCTATGATTAGAATGCTACCAGATTATTTAGAAAGATTTGACCATTTGGACTCAGAATAAATTTGAAATCCACTTTACAGATTCAGATTACAAATTTACAGTTGGTTTTCATTATAAACCATTAGATTTTGGGAGTAGCATTTAGGAACGAGATGGGTACGTTACTACGATTTCATACCCCAGAACTATGTGCTAATGTAGGATTTAGATTATTCCCACTTTTACATGGATGACTGAGATTGTTATCACTAAGATAAAATTCTTCTATTCTGGTAGCAAGGGTAGAACAATCCTAACCTTATGGGGGCTAGTCGTGGGACACCATGGATACTCACATGGTGTACATTTTGGTTAGAAGAACTGCTAAAATAGATGTCCCCCGCTCTTAAAATAGATTTAATTATTTAAAGTCTTGAGATAAAGTGTTTACTATGCAAAATAAGTTTTAGATTACTTGTAGTCTTTATGATTTGAGAACAAGAACAGAATTCAAATTTTAGAACTACATGAAATGACTCACAAGATTTAGATTACATGTTTTATTATTCATTCTTTACTCCTGGATTTCAGATTTACTCAATCTATCCGAATCATTTACATTTAGCATACATGATTTGATAAACTATGATGATGTTTTACAAATTGTATGCACCCTCATATACTCAATACATCCTCAAAGTACTGATCCACGTATACGTCTCTATGCTACATTATCTCATAATGTTGGTTTAGGTTCTCAGTATTAGCAACCACAGTGATTTTCGAGCATCTCACCTATATCCCCTGCAGTTGGTGAGTCCTCAGAGTTTGGGAACTTAGATTTTCATGTTCTTATTCTATTATTAGATATTTTAGTCTAGTTCAAGTCAATTAGGGCCTGTCCCAGTGGCTCTCTTGATTCAATTAGTAGAGGCTTATCGAACTACCATATTTTGTCTTAGATTTTAGTTGTCGTATTTAGACTTTTTCAGTATTTTTTTTAATTAGATTGATGAGATTAGTAATTTCAGTTAACTTGAGATTATTGAGATAGTTTTTCATATTTTATCACAATTTTAAACTTATATTTTTCCATGTTGAGATTCAGATGCATTAGAAGGCAACCAGAGTTAGCTCAGGACTACTTATAGTTTGAAACACCGTGTGGCATGCTAGGAACTAGATTTTGGGATGTTATAGTAAGGTCATTGCATATGCCTTTAAATAGCTTAAACCCAATAAAAAGAATTATCCAACCCATGACGTTGAGTTGACTACATTGTCATTGCCTTAAGGATTTGGAGACATTACATTTATGGAGTTCACCTTGATGTGGTCACAGATCAAAAGAGCTTATAATATGTGCTCACGCAGAAAGACCTGTATATTCATCAGAGTAGGTAGCTTGTATTGTTGAAACACTGTGATATGACTAGTGGTTGATGCCAGTAGTAGATTTTCAATGGGAATTGTTGCTTATGCTGAGGATGATTAGAAGGAGTTAGTCCATGAGGTTCATCGTCTTTGTAGGTTAGATTCGGTTGGTTTATTTGGTCAAAGGTAGTATATGGGTTTAGAATGGTTCAGAATTTTCTTAGGTTGCAGAAGTGAAAGAAAAACAAGACCGGGATCCTATTTTTATCAAGTTGAAGGAGGTAGTTAGGGAACAAACGGTTAAGGTTTTCTCCCAAGGGGGAGATACGGTGCTTCATTGTCAATGCAGGTTATCTATTTTGTGTTTGATGGTTTAAGGAAATGAATATTATCAGAAGAAAATGGTGCATGATATTCTATTTACCTAGGATCCACTAAGAGTTACTGTGATTTTTAGGAAATTTATTGGTGGAGTAGTATGACGAAATATATTGCAGAATTTGTGGCTAAGTTTTTGAATTTCCAGTGGGTAAGGTTTAACACCAAAGTCCTAGTACTATACTTCCAGAGTTCAACATCCCCACTTGGATGTGGTGGGTTGTGAACATGGATTTTCTGACAGGGTTATCATATACGTGTCGTCAACATGATTTGATTTGGGTCATCGTAGATAGAATGGTCAAGTCAGCCGTTTTCTTAATAGGTCATACTTTCTATTTAGCTAGAGATTGCTAAACTCTATCTCAGGGAGTCGGTAAATTTTCATGGGGTTCTATTGACCATCATTTCATATAGAGGTATTCATTTTACCGCTTACTTTGGGAAGGTTTTTTATAAGGGTCTTGGTACCTAAGTCCATCTCTGTACAACTTTCCTCCTTAGACAGATGGTCGGCAGAGAGGACCATTAAGACCTTAGAGGATATCTTATAGGCTTTTGTTATCAACATCTAGGGTAGTTGGTTATATGGGATAAAAATATGAAATGGAAACGACACAATAACAAAGAAAAAACACTAAATATGAAATTACAAAAACAAGAAATAATAAAATAAAACGATAAAGTAAAATATAGATAGATTGACATAAATTGATAACAAGAGGACAACCAAAGAGTATATAAACCCTAAGACCTTCCTATCAATGACCAATAACACCAACTTCTTACGAGGACAAAAAGGGGAATGAATTCCCGAGCTCCTATGTTTCTTGCAAATAAAAAAAACTCCCAACAAGTTTCAATAGAAATACTCTTACGTATCACCTTACATTCAAAATCATCTAAGTCTAAAATAAAGAGATTCCTAGCTATTTGTAGGCCGAAAGGAAACTTAATATACCTTCGTCCTAAAAGTGACCCTAAATGCAACTTGGTCTTAAAAGTGACCCATGGCCAAAAACATAACATGGAGTAATCTTTATTCTCCCAAACTTCTCATAAAGGATCATAATTTTCTCTTAATCACTAAATCTTGGCCATGAGCCACTATCAGTTATACCATCCTCACCTTCTCGAAGAGAATTTGTCCTCAAATTAAGGAGTACTTTACGTTAAAGATCAAGGAATTCTAGGGAGTCTGTAAAGTTGGAGGGAGGATGACATGTGTAGCCAAATAAAGTGGAATTCTAAACTCACCTTCTTGATGCCAAAAATACTCCATTGGAACATTGTTGGCTAGAAAATTTTGAATGGTTATATCCCCATTGAATGGATTCACATAAACCTTAACAGCCTTATCGTGATCATCAACTTCTTCAACTTGCTCCACTTCATCTTTGTAATATGGATCACTTTCTTAAAGTATGATGTCTCTTCATGTAGGACACTCACTCATTCAGTGACCCTATCCTTGACATTTAAACCATTGAGTACCCTTAATATTAGGATTACCTTCTTCTCTTGGAGGATACTTTAAAGGACTTTTATCAAAGGTCTTCTTCTCAAAAGGCCCCTTGAAATTAGGGCCTTGGCTCCAATTGGAGGACAATTGATTTCCCAACTTAGACTTAGTTACCTCCTTCTCCAACTTGATATCTCTCTCAATATCAATATCCACCTTACGAGATCATCCATTTCGGAAAACTTTTGTATTGATATTTGGGAGACTATTCCTTTATTTAATTATACCTTAAACCCAATTTTGGTGTGCTCTTCATACTTATTATAATAAAATTTCAAGAGTATATTTTGAAATTCATCATAGTATGCTTTAACACTCTTATCCTCTTATCTCAAATTGTATAACATGGCAAGAAACCCTTGTCTATATCTATCCAATACATACTTCGCTCTAATAAAGGCCTTCATAAGATCCCATAGTAGATCTTGACCTCCATAAAGGATACCATGTGTTCTCTTATCCCACCAAGTTAAAGTATATCTCTCGAATTGAGAAATAGCATAGATCATTTTCTTAACATTAGGAAAATCATAAGCTTAGAGGATCCTATCACGTTGAGACTCTTATTTAAGGTTCCCATTGGGATCACTACCTCCATGAAAGCTAGGAAAGGTGACCTTAATAGAATTGAGGACCATGCCATGACATCCATAACTACCTTAGTCCCTTAGGCAATGTCCTTGTGCACTATATCCATACCGTCAATATAGTTGTCCAATAAACTTTTCTTAAAATATAATGGTTTGGTGTGGTGGCATTTAATATGGTGGCATTTGGTTAAGTGGAGCTTGGTAGGGTGGATTCAGATTTGGTGGTCTTTGGTAGTATGGTATTTTGATTTAGGGTACATTATAGGTTAGGTAGTACGGTGGATTGAGTCTTTGTGGGTTAAATCCCTTAGGAATTTTGTAATTTTGAACTTGATTTTGTGGCTATTGATAAGGTTGGAGTGAGAATTTATGAAGCTTCATTGGGGTTTTGGGGAGTTTGCTGGTTTAATTATAGTGGTTGGGATACTTGGTGTGGAATGTGATCGGTTGTAATAGTAGGCAAGGGGGCACTTATTTATGGGGGAGTATAGAACATGTGGTGTAGAGTTCTAGGAGAGATGGTGGCTGAAATTTATTCAGTATGCCCACTCGAAATAGAACCTCCATTGTTTGAGTTCCCTTCCAAAGTCAACACCCTTCTATCCATATGTAACGATCCAAATTTGGTACTCAGAATGCTTCACGGTGCTCATGACCCCGAAGGACCATAAGATAACCCTTGACTGATATCTATAACTGAGCACTGCATAAGATACTGTGTAAATGCAAAATAACAGGCTGAAAGGCCATAAGGTTCAAAAATTTGATAAAACATATCTTCTGGAAAATACGGTATATCAATACCAAAAATACTGAAATAACTGTATGAATATGCTATAGTTTGGAAGCCTCTAAACTATCTAAAAACCGTGGAGATGATGGGAAATGTCCCCAACTAATTCTGGACTACTGAAATAATAAAGTAATAAAATAATCATGCTATCCTCGAATGATTAGGACTCACTACTAGTCTGGCTGTTGAACGTTTGATCTACTAAGGATGCTCTGTAGCTTGTGCTTCTGAACCTATGGTATAAAATACCATAGCACAAAAGAAAAGTAAGCGTCAGTAAATGAGAATATACTGGCAGGCAGGTGAGGTAAGTGGAATGCAAAGGTTCATATGCATGAATAATACTAACTAACTGAGTAATATATACATGGGAATACATGCATAAATACATAACCTTAAAAGAGATCGTGACAACACCTATTACTCAGTCTAAATACTAATAACACGGATTTCTGATAACTGATATAACTGATACTGAGCAACTGTGTCTGACAGTCTAGGTTCTGATGGAACTAGCTGAGTTCCATAGTAAGGTGGTTGACTAAATCTGATAGTCCTGAATTTTGTAGAACTTTCTGAGTTCTATTATTGAGATTGAAACTGACATGGTAACTGTGGGAAGTAGTCATTTAACCGACATTCCACTAACAAGCTATTATAGCTGAGTTGGTGTCCAATATGTAACCCTAACTAGAATGTTCTCAATACCGTACCACTGGTAACGACAAGTTGTGATTAATACCTCATCTAACAGGTACTCTAATGAGAATGGTGGGACCCTCATAAAATAGGTTAAGCTACTTCATCCACCCTCAACTACTATATTTGTTGTCTCAACCTATGCTGTCTACGTAGTTCTGGAGCACAAGGTTTGCTTCTAAGAATCACACCCTGTAATAACCGGTGAGTTCCCATCCTTGGGCTCACTCGGTGATGAATCCTACTCCCATCAGAGTAGACACTAATTATGATTAACTGAACTAAACTGGACTACGTTCATTAAGTTCTGTTGACTAACAAAACACTACTGAGACTACTAAATTTTTTAGATTACTTTAATTGATGAGTTTACTGAGTTTTTGGGGGTCACATGATTAACTTAGTTCTATGAATCATGGCTTGATTGAGAGTATCTGGAAAACATGACACTGGCTCTAGGAACACAACTAAATTATCGGGTACAAGTACCCCCTGGACTCGATAGCGTGAAACTGAAAAGACATGACACTTATTGACATATGACCATAGTCAACAATTCATAGTGCAATCATTGGGGATTTTTATGAAGTATTCGCATGCTATAATCTTACACATTAATAGGAATGCAAGTAAACATATCATAATTTTATAAGACTAATCTCATAAGCATTACGTCAATCAATTACAAATCATAACAATAATGTGGGGGTCATATAAAACATAAAGGAGAAATATGGATTCATCAATTTTGGTCACAAATGAGTCATAAGGCATAATTCCTATTCTCTTAGGCATTTTATCAAACACCTTGCATGCATATAGTACCGACATGCCCTAATCTAATATAATTGGGGTCTAATCCATAACCAAAATTATAAGGGTGTTAGTACCGCGCCATGGATACAAATACTGGTTGTGTGGATCAAATAAACTATTTCTTGAAGGATAAATGAGTTACCCTCAACTAGAAGGTGCACTAATGAGATATGTGTTATTCTCTACTAGAAGGTAAACACTTTATCAACCCTTAACTGGAAAGTTGATATATCTAACCTTTGCTGGCTATGTAGTTCTTGAACTCAGGGACTGCTACTAAAGGTCACACCCTCTACTAGCAGGTGAGCACCTATCCTTTGGTTCACGCAGTACTAAATCCTACTCCCAGCAGAATGAAACTAAATTACTGGACAAAACTAAGCTTAATCGAGCAAACAACTGATCATGATCACTTAATCACAACACTCATGGTTTTTCTAAAACCGTATTGAAGATATTGAAATCATGTAAATAGCTAAGTATCGGGTGTTCATAAACCTTTAGCATTTAATAAAAATATCAATAAGGGCATGTAAAGCTTTAAAACCCATAATAAAGGATCATTTCTCAAAACCCAACATTTAAAAATTTCATCAAATATATGGGAGTCGTGAAATTAAGCATGGGAATGGGTAAAACATGTGAGTGAAAACATAGTTACAATACTTAAAACATAAATTAGGGATTTAACATGAGGATTTTGATACTCAAATCTTATAAAGGCTTACTCAATCGAAAAACAATTGTAACATAACTTGAAATCAAAATCAATAAAAATTTGATGGAGACAATGCATCATAAATATGTAAAACCTCATCATTTGATATCAAAAGGGGATTATTGGACTTCATGGGTGAAAGGGACCATGGATAAACAACACACATACCTTCCAGTTTATTTTAGTTAATCATGTTTAGTATCTATTCAGATGGGAGTAGGATTCAGCACCGAATAAGTTGAAGGATGGGAACTCGCATGTTATTAGAGGGTGTGATTCTTAGAAGTAATCTTTGCGCTCCAAAACTACGTAGCCAGCATAGGTTGAGATATCAAACCTGTTAGTAGAGGGTAGATGAGGTGTCTTAACCTGTTATATGAGGGTTCCACTATTCTCCTTAGAGTACCTGTTAGATGAGGGATTATTCATAGCTTGTCCTTACCAATGGTGCGATATTAACACCCTTCTAATTGAGGTTTCAAATTGGACCTCAACGCAGCTATAATAGCTTATTAGGGGCATGTCGGTTAAATGACTATTTTGCATAGTTATAGTCTCAGTATCAATAATAGAACTCAGATAGTTCTACAGAATTTAGGACTATCATATACAATCACCAAACTCAGTACGGAACTCAGCTAGTTCCATTAGAACCTAGACTGTCAGGCACAGTCTCTCAATATCAGTTATATCATTCATCAGAAATCCATGTTATCAGTATTAAGACTCAGTAATCAGTGTTCTCATGATCTCATTTACGATTATGTATTTATGCATGTATTGCCATCTTCATGTTACTCAGTCAGTCAGTATTGTTCATACATATAAACCTTTGCATTCATCTTACCTCACTTGTATTCAGTACATTCTCATGTACTGATGCATACTTTTCTTTTGCGCTATGGTGTTTTGTACCATACTTTCAAAAGAATGAGCTCTAGAGAATGCTTAGTAGTTCAGACATTCAGCAACCAGACTAGCAGGGAGTCCTCATTCTTTGAGAATAACATGATTATTTTGTTACTTTGTTATTTCAGTAGTCCAGAGTGAGTTGGGTATATGTCCCATCAACTATATAGTTTTTAGATAGTTTAGAGGCTTCCAAACTATAGTATGTTTAAATAGTTATATCAGACGTTTTGGTATTGATATACCGTATTTTATTGATGTTATGTTTTATCAGAATTTTGAACCATATGGCCTTTCATCCTTTTATTCCATATTTGTATAGTATGTTATGGAGTGCTCAGTTACATATATAAGTCATGGGTTAACTTGTGGTCCTTCGGGTGATGAACATCGTATGGCATTTCGGGTACCAGATTCGGGGCGTTACAAACTTTGTATCAAAGCCTAAGGTTCAGTAGTGTCCAAGGAAGACTAAAAGCAACATCTAATAGAGTCTTGTGCATGGGTGTGTTGCACACCACATTCATGTACAGTAGGCTAAAAAACATTTTAGGAATAGATTCCCTTCTTTTAGTATTCATGTTATGCTAGTGAGTATGAGCTCACATTTAACTCTCAGTCTAAATTTATGTCTCCCTTTTCATTTACAAAACATGCCTCGCAAAAAAAGAAACAAAAATCAGTCAGCCCCTTAGCCTGTCCAAGCAGATCCCTTAGACGAACATATTTCTCATTCAGGGTTTAGAGCTGTATTCACTACTCTTGCTAATTTGGTAGCTGCCTAGAATAAATGACCAGCTATCATTCTGGCCAACCTAGTGGCTAATTCAGCTGCACCCAGGATTTGAGACTTCACTAGAATGAATCCTTCATCCTTTTTTGGGTCTAAGTCAGATAAGGACCCTCAAGAATTTATTGATCAGGTGTAGATGGTTATAGATATCATGGGGGTGTCAGCTATTAATAGTGCTGAGCTAGCTATATACCAGTTGTAGGATGTGGCTCACCCATGGTTCAAATAGTGAAAAGTAGATAGGGGTGCAGATGTAGGACACATAGAATACGAAGAGTTTGCCACTGCTTTTCTAGATAGTTTTTTTGCCTTAGAGTTGAGAGAATAGAGGGGCTAGAGTTTATCAACCTCAGGAAACACTACATGAAAGTGAAAGTGTATTCTCTGTAGTTTAATCAATTAGATAGATATGCTCCTCATTCTGTGGCAGACAGTAGGGCTAAAATGAGTAAGTTTGTTTCTGGGGTGAATGATAGTGTGGTCAATGAGTATAGCACTATAATGTTGATTAGTGAGATGGACAAAGCCAAGCTTATAATCCATTCTCAATAGATAGAAGAGCAGATGATTAAGATAAGAGAGAAGAAGAAGAAGAGAGTAAGGACAGTTACTTTCAACTTTGTGCAGCCTAAGTCAGAGGGTGGTAACTATTCTCAGTTCTGCCCAAAGTCATCCATTCCAGCGCTTTTTGCTTCACCGGAATTCGACGGGGGGGACGGGGAAAGCTACAGGCCCAAAACCTTCGACCCTTCTTTCTAAATGGGGGTGCCCGAGGCACCTCATCCCTTTTTTTAGGGTAAGAAGGGGTAGAAAAAATGCCTCGAGCCAATGTTCGAATACCAGGCGCTACGGCGCAATGCAAAACCAATGAGTTCAGTCGAACAAACTCCCAGAACTTATTCGTAGTGGCTAAGAATCTTTCTTTCTCTCTTTTTTTCTTTCTATATTATCTCCTTCCTCAACCAGTGCTCCATTTCCTAAATTCAGAGATGGCAACAGAGATAGGGGGCCACGCTCTAAGTCTAAGGGCGGTATTAGCAGTGCCTGAACCTCTCCTCTTTGTTAGACATGTGTCAAGCACCATCAGCATACTTACAAAAATGGAAGTGATGGTTACTTTGGATTTGGAAAGCTAGGCCATAGAGTTAGAGAATGTACCCAGGTCCTTAGGGTCAGCATAATCGACCTCCAGCTCAGTCCGATCGCCTGAAATAGCAAGGTGCCTCTTCCAGTGCTACTAGTAGGCAATGCCCAAACAGACTCTATGCTCTTAAATCCCAATAGGATTATGAAAATTCTCCTGTTGTGGTTACTGGTATGTTATAGATCTTTCATGTACATGTGTACACCTTGCTAGATCCAGGAGCTTCTTTGTTTTTTGTTATTCCTTATATAACAGTTGATTTCAGAGTCAGTCCCAAAATTTTAGTAGAACCCTTCTCAGTATCTACCCCAGTAGGTAAAACTATCATAGCTCGAGGGGTATACAGGAACTCTCAGGTTATGGTATCTCATAAAGTCACTTCAGCAGACTTAGTTGAATTAGAGATGACTAATATTGGTGGCATTCTCGGCATGTATTGGCTTCATTCCTGCTATGCCAAAGTCAGCTACAGAAATAGAGTTGTCCAATTTATGTTTTCAAATGAACCCATCCTAGAGTGGAAGGGTAATACTTCAATTTTTAGGGGTAAGCTTTTTTCCTACCTTGGGGCATAGAAAATGATATCTAAGGGATGTGTCTATCATCTTGTTCGAGTGAAGGACTCTAGTTCCAAAACTCCCAGTCTATAATTAATCCCAGTACTAAATAAATATTCATATGTCTTTCTCGAAGATCTTTCAGGAATTTCTCTTGAAAGGGAAATAGATTTTGGTATAGACCTTCTTCCAGATACTCAGCCCATATCTATTTTGCCATACAGAATGGCCCAAACAAAACTCAGAGAATTGAAGGAGCAGTTGAAGGATCTCTTAGATAAGGGATACATCAGACCCAGTGTGTCCTCGTGGGGAGCACTAGTCTTATTCGTGCATAAGAAATATGGTACTCGCAGAATGTGTACAGACTACTGTTAGCTCAATAAAGTCACCATCAAGAACAAGTATCCACTTCCCAAAATTGATGACTTCTTCAACAAACTTTAGGGTGCCATATATTTCTCTAAGTAGACCTCAGATTAGTCTATAATCAGCTCTGAGTCAGAGAATGTGACATTCTAAAAATATCTTTTTGTACTTGGTATGGTCACTTCAAAATCTTAATTTTGTCCTTTGGTCTATCCAATGCCCCAGAAGCTTTCATGGACATGATGAAAAGGGTGTTGAAGCAGTACGTAGACATATTCATCATAGTTTTCATATATGATATTCTTGTCTACTCCCGCAGTGAGCGTGGTCATGCAGACCATCTCAGAATAGTATTACAGACTCTCAAAAATCATCAGTTATTCACCAAATTCAGAAAATGCAAATTTTTGCTAAAGTCAATAGCATTCCTTGGTCATATTATTTCCGGTGATGGCATTAGAGTTGATCCTCAAAAGACAAAAACGGTAAGAAATTGGCCTCGCTCTATCTTTCTATCAGATATCAGGAGTTTCTTGGGTTTGGCTAGTGATTACTGATGATTTTTTAAGGGATTTTTATCTATGTCATCCCCTATGTCTATATTGACTCATAAGATAGTCAAGTTTCAGTTGTTAGATCTTTGCGATAGAAGTTTTTAGGAGTTGAAGACTCGACTCACCACAACTTTAATTTTGGCTCTTCTATATAGTTCAAATGGGTTTGTAGTGTATTGTGATGCATCCATATTAGGTTTGGGTTTTGTCCACATCAAGCATGGTAAGGTCATAGCCTACGCCTCCAGTTAGTTTAAACCCCATGAGAAGAATTATCCGACTCATGATATTGAGTTAGCAGGCGTTGTTTTTTCCTTAAAGATTTGGAGGCATTACTTATACAGCGTTCATGTAGATGTATTCCAAGATCACAAGATCCTTCAGTACATATTCTCTCATAAAGATCTTAACCTCTATCAAAGAAGGTAGTTAGAACTCTTGAAAGATTAAGTCATTAGTGTCCTTTATCATCCGGGCAAGGCCAATGTAGTGGCCGACGCTCTCAGCAGATTGTCTAGGGGTAGTGTTGCTCATGTTGAGGACCGAAAAAAGAATTTAGCTTAGGAAGTCCATCATCTTACCTGACTAAATGTACGATTATTCGATTTAGAAGAAGGTAGTTTATGGGTTCAGAATAATTTAGAATCATCTTTTGTTTCTAAAGATAAGGAAAAACAAGATAGAGATCCCAGTCTTGTCAAGTTGAAAGAGTCAGTCAAGGATTAGAAGGTTGAGGTTTTCTCCCAAGGTAGAGATGGTGTTCTTCGTTATCAAGGTCGTCTGTGTGTTGCAGGTGTAGATGACTTGAGGCAATGAATTCTTACAGAAGCACATGGTGCGCGCTGCTCTATTTATCTAAGGACCACTAAGATGTACCGCAACTTGCGGGAGATCTATTAGTGGAGTGGGATGTAAAGATATTTTTCTTAGTTTGAAGCTGAGTGCTCTACATATCAGCAGGTTAAGATAGAGCATCCGAAGTCTAGTAGGTCCATTCAGGAATTCAGTATTACTACTTGGTAGTTGGAAGAAGTGAACTTGGACTTTGTGACAAGTTTGCCCTGTGCATGTCCCAGCATAATTCATTTTGGGTCATTGTATATAGGATGACCAAATAAGCACATTTCTTCCAGTCCATACCTCTTATTTAACCGAGGATTACTCCAAACACTATATCAGGGAGTTGGTAAGATTACATGGTATTCTCTTGTCTATTATTTCATATAGAGATACCCAGTTCACCTCTTATTTCTGGAAAGCATTCAAAAGGGTCTTGGTACCAAGTTTATCACAGTACAACCTTTCATCCTCAGAAAGAAGGTCAAGTAGACATGACCATTCAGACCTTAAAAGATATGCTAAAGGCATGTTCTATTTATTCCAAGGGAAGTTAGGATTACCACTTGTCTTTGATTGAGTTTGCATACAACAACAACTATCATTCTAGTATTTAGATGGCCCTATTTGAATCTATCTATGGTAGGAGGTGCAAATCTCCAATCGGTTGGTTCGAAGTTCGTGAGGCCTCAGTCATAGGACCTGACTTAGTATTCGATGCCTTAAAAAATATCCAGTTTATCATAGAAAGACTCCTGGCTGCTCAGTGTCGACAGAAGTCTTATGCAGATGTGAGCAGGAAGAATCACAAGTTAGAGATTTATGATAACATGTACTTAAAAATATCTCCCATTTAGGGAGTGAAGAAGTTCGATAAGAATGGAAATCTTAGTCCCCAATATGTCATTCCCATCAAAATTCTCAATCATTTTGGAAAGGTAGCTTAAGAGCATGAATTGCCTTCAGATCTAGCCTCAATTCATCAAGTGTACTATATCTCCTTGTTAAATAAGTGCATAGGTGACCTAGAAATTGTAGTCCCGATAGAGGGCATTGATGTTCAGAACAACCACTCTTATGAAGAAATTCTTGACTACCAGACTCGTAGACTGAGGAACAAAAAAGTCCCTCCAGACAATGTTTTTTTGCTTAATCAGTCCATTAAGGGAGCTAGTTGGGAAAAAGAAGCAGAAATGCGGACCAAGTATCCTCACCTCTTTACCATAAACTTAGACTCAGCCTAAGGTAATAGCTTTCCTTAAGCTTATTCAGTTTCATAATCAGATTTCAATTATAAACTTGGTATCAAATACCCTTACATATCCAGTCATATGTTCATGTATCATCTCAGTCAGGTATTCATGCATCATATATGCATTCTCATCATGAGAGACTCAACTTCTCAGTAATTTAAGTTATTCATTCATGAAGACTATCTTCCATATATCCATGCATCAGACATGCATATTCAGTATGATATTTCAGTATATCAGGAGATACCAACACTTGTGATACTAATTGAGTGACAGTTCAAAGGTGTGATCTTGAGAGCTTGTGAGGATGTTTTTATTTCTAACCTTAATTTGTTTGCTAGTTTTTTTTCTTTTGTATTATTTTGGAAAGGTACAATAGTGAATAAAGGTAGGGATGCCTAGTTGGACTAGGTCCCTCATTAAAATATGTGATGCTATGATTAGCCGGATAGAAAGAAGAATGGAGAAAAGAATGGTAGAAAGAATAGAAGGAATGGAAAACTCTCTTTCAAAGATTTTGGATAACATGATAGAGCATCCAATTTTTCCCAAGTCCACCCTTTCTGCTACACCAAATTATCAAGTTTCCATGAGTGGACATGTTCCAAATTAGATACAGGGTAATCAAACTAACCGTTGAACTCTAGTGAATGAGTCTTGTAGCCAACTAAGTGTTAATGATACTTTGTTTTTATGTGAGCCAAATGTTACTTCACTTTATGGTGATAATGTACAGCTTGAGTTTTTGGATAGATTAGTTGATCCTAATGATGACAAAATTGATTCTGCTAGCAAAATCAATTTATGTCCACCTAGTGTTGAAGTCATTATAACAAGTGATAGTACATTGTCTAATGGAAGTCATGAAGACAAACTAGTGTGTAAAGATAGTGATGTTGAAAATGTTGGTTGATTGATAATGGATGACCCTATAATTATTTTGGGTGTTGACCATGCTAGTATAGGTGGGACATATAATTGTATTAGTGGTAATCTTAAGGAAAGAAAGTGTTTCCTAAACCCATGTCCATGGA
>NW_025894008.1:0-8479 GCF_002878395.1 Capsicum annuum | reverse complement strand
CCTCGCAGGCATAGTAAATAGGATGCATAATCTTTTCTCACCTTTGTCCATGGACAGAACCTAAGGCCACACCACTCGCACAACACATGATCTCAAATAGCAAAGACCACTCAGGAGACACTATGATAGGGGCCGTCACCAACTGCTTCTTCAAGCTTTTAGACATGCCTTATCCAAATCAAACTTCACTTTTTTCTCAAGGAGCTTGCAAAGAGGGTTTGCAACCTTTGGGAAATCCTCGATAAATTGCCTGTAGAACCCAGCATGACCTAAAAACTTTGAATTCCCTTCACCCAGGCTGGTAGTGTCAACTTTTCAATTACTTTAATATTTTACTTATCATCTTTTATGCCTTTTTATGAGATCTTGTGGACAAGCACAATTCCTTCTTTCACCATAAAGTGGCACTTCTCACAATGAAGCACCAAGTTGCATTCTTCACATTGTTGTAGAGCATTGACCGAGTAAACCAGACAGTCATCAAAAGAATCACCAACCACAAAAAATTCATCCATAAATACCTCAATGATGTCTTCTACCATGTCAGAGAAGCTGAACATCATGCATTTCTAAAATGTGGTTGGACCGTTGCACAACCCAAATGGAATTGTCTTGAAAGCAAATCTCCACTATGGGCAGGTAAATATTATCTTCTCCTGATCATCAGGAGCAATCATGATCTTATTGTAACTCGAATAGCCATCTAGAAAACAAGAAGTCAATCCAGCATCTGGTCCATAAAGGGTATTGGGAAGTGGTCCTTTTGGGTCCATGTGTTCAGCTTCTTGTAGTCCATGCATACTCTTCAACTTGTGATTGGTCTCATTGGCACATGCTCATTCTTCTTATTTGGTATGATAGTAATTCCACTTTTCTTTGGGATGCACTGAAAAGGACTGACCCACTTGCTATCAACAGTGGGGTAAACAACACCAATGTCCAACCACTTAATGATCTGTTTCTTTACCACCTCCTGTATATGAGAGTTTAGTCTCAACTGATGCTCTATACTAGGAATGTAGTCTGGTTCTAGTTGGATCTTGCGAGTATAAATTCCTGGAAAAATACCCACAATATCAGAAATGGTCCATCCTATAACTCTCTGAATCTCTACAACATCGAAACAATATTTCTACCTCATTCTCAACCAAGTCAACTGCAACAATCACTGGAAATGTATTGTTGGACCCAAAGAAAGCACAACAAAAGTGGGATAGGGTCTTCAATTCCAATGTTGCTGGTTGTTTAATTGACAGACAAGCGGGAGGAGTGATTCTGTTCTTCAAATCCAAATCAATCTTCTTTTAAGAATAAGTATAAAAATCTCTCCCATAAAAAGCACCTACCATCTCATCATATTCTGTAATTCCATCATTTTTGAAATTCATAATCACCACTGCTAGTGCTTCAACACCCAACCTCTCTTCAATTGGGACAAACACAACATCAACTTTGTGATCAATGGTTCTATCATAGACACTACTCTCATATCATCTGGCTACCGTATTGACTGGAATACATTAAGGTTACCTATTCATCATTGAGTTAGAACTCATCTGCCCCAACTCCATATCGACCAATGCCCTGCTCATAGCTAGGAAGGGTCTGCCCAAGATGATAGGGACTTGGAAGTCCACTTAACAATCAAGTATCACAAAATCATCTGGAAAGATAAAGCACACAAACTTTACTATGACATCAAAAAGAATACCGATCGACTTTTTCACAATTCGGTCATCTATCAACAATCTCATCAATGTTGGTTTGGATGACCTCAACTCTAATTGCTTAAACACAACCAGCAATATAAGATTACTTGCTCCTAGATCACATGAATCTCAAGCTAAGTTGAAAGACCCAATGTTACTTGGAATGGTGAAGGCTACAGGGTCATTCTTCTTCTCTACCAGCGATCTAGAGGCAACAACACTGCAATGATAAACATTGTTAGCAGGCTCATAGCTCACTATCTGCTTCTTAGTGACCGAATCTTTCATGAATTTTGTGTAACCAGGAATCTACTCCAATGCCTCTATGAGTGGTATATTTACAAATAGCTCTTTCAATATAGACAGGAATTGATATTTGCCTTCTTCCTACTTCTTTTTCAACCTCCAAGGAAAATGAAGGGGAGGTCCCAGAATAGTCTTTAATATGGGATCATCAACCTTTCCCTTACTTTATCCTATATATTGCTACTCTTAACATCTTATAATTTTCCAGCTTCAACTTCAGATGCTTTCATAACATCAATCAGATCATCATTATTTGTTGGATTACTCACAGTGGGCATGGGCGGATCTATGGTGGTCTTATTTCTCTGAGTAGTAATGGAATGTCAATGAATATAATTCTTTGGATTTTGCATTGTATTACTCAGTAGAGTATCAAGCTGCCTATGATTCAAATTAGCCAACATTTGGCTATATTGCTACTCCAGTTGTTTAATCTTGGTGGCATGTAACTCAACTTTTTGATTTAGCCTTTATTTGTCTGCTTAATCTCCTTAAGAAAACTCTCTTGAATCTTAAGGCTTTTGACTAGCTTTGACAACATTTATTCCTTTCTAGACAGTGTATTTCAGCTACCTGGTGGAACATATCTATCATTGTTATCATTATAGTCTTTTTACTCCTCTAATCACCAACCTATTCTCTGCTCCTATCTCAGTACCTATCACCATAATAGTTTTGACCTTAGTTTCCTTGTACCTTGTCTTGAAAGCCTGCCACTTCAAGATCTAAATACTTTGTTTCCTCATCTGTATCGGGCTCATAAGCTCTGTAAGTAGATCCCTATACTCCAACTTTATTAACCTTTTCAGACGTCATCGTTATAAATTTTTTTGTAAGCAACCCAATATCAGTTCTTAGGTGTGCAACTTCTTGTGCTACCATATCATCACTAGGTCTGTAATTACTCACAACTGCAATGGCATACATACCAGCTCCTCTATCAATCTTCTCAGTGTGTCATTGGTTATTGACAGATATTTTATCTAGCATTTCCCGCATCATCCTAACAAAGATGCATACAAGAACCTCCAGATATAATGTCTGTCATCGCCCTTGAGCTAAAATTTAGGGATTTGTAAAATATCTCTAGCAAATTAGACCTTGGAATTCGATGATTGGTACCATGCTTAACTTTTTTTTAAATCGAAACCATGCTTCATATAGACTCTGTAGGAAACTATTGGAAGTTATAGATTTTATTTTTTAGCTATAGCATCCTGGAAGGAGGAAAGAATTGATTAAAAACTGTCTGCCCAACTCATTCCAAGTGTGATTTAACCCCTAGGAAATCCCCCCCCCCCCCCACAACGATGCTTCTCCTATTAGTAAAAAGAGAATAATTATAACCTCAAAGTTTCCCGATCTACTCCTCGTATGGTATATGAAGTACATATCCTAGTAAAATTTGCAAGATGCATGTTCACATCATCTATTACCAATTCCAAAATACACCCTTTAAGTTTAGCAGCTAGATCATTGCACTAGTAATGTCAAACTTCACATTAGGTGGTAGAGCAGGAGGAATAATGGCACCTATTTCTACAGGCTCAGCGTAACCTACATCCTCATCTTTATCATATAGTGGTAGATACTGATACATTGGTATCACTCGAGATATGATACCACGTGCTCTACCATGACCACCATCAAGTGATATACATTGATGACCTACTGGGCTAGGTCTAACTCTAACCTAGCTTTCTCCACCGCTCTTCTCTATTGTTCAGCTGCTTCTGCTCACATCAACTCCATCTTCCTATTAGCAGTATTTGTGAATCACCTGGAGCAGGTGGAGGTATAACAAGAGGATCATCTTAAACTATTGTTGGAGCACCATCACGAGCATGCTTCGACACCCTTCTTGGTGTTTGCAGAATTCTTTTAGGTTCTGGATCAATAGGGAGTAAGGGATTGCCTTGACTCATTATTCTAGGCATACACCGGTATATACCTAACTAAGAATAGAAAATAAAAATTTGCAAACTCCATCAACTTCAATCAACAATTTACACCATATTCCTTAAAAATAGTGCCAAATTTGATGTTGCCCAAAAGCTAACCTCCAAAGAAGTATGATATGGCCGATGTCAAATATTATAACCCAAACAAGGTTGTGTTTGAACCCACAGGGAATACATGGAATAGTCTCTCAAACTTGACAAAATTCAAGAGCAGTATGGAAAAGTAAATAGGGGGTTTAAAGCTTAGTAGTAACAAGTAACCAAACTTGAATTCTTGCATTTGTAAATAATAGAAGAAGAACACTATAATTGTGTTCTCCTGGCTTCTCGACTCCATAAGTTTCTCATGCTTAGTTCACCTAATCCACTGCTCAGCGTGCAAAGTTGACAAGCTATGTCTTACTAACCATTTTGTGAACGTGTTGAAAAATCTCACCATTAACCTTATGAGTCTCAGGGTGTCACCTTATTGTCCCTTGTCTATAAACTCAGTACAACTCTCACCTTTTGAGTCTCGAGTTGATTAGATGGGGGTTGACTGCCTCTAATCACTGTCACAACCTTCTTTTCCAAATCTCAAACTCCCTTGTGAAGTCGTTCTCGAATGCAGGCAATACCCAAGCTTTTACAGTAACTTGGGAGCAATTAATATGAAGAAGATTGTAATACACGTAGATATAATAGAATAGATGAATCTCCCACTTCCCTTACATAGTAAATCCACCAGGGTTTCCACAACCCTAGTCAAGGAATTTAGCTGCTCATGTTCATGTAATAACCCATGGTAATCAATAAAGAAGACATGTAATTAATTTCACAATAATGAAAGAATAAAATCCAAAATCTCTAATTGAATACGAAACCAAAAATCAAAGAAGAATTGTATTAACGATCAAAACATATGAAAATATGCCAAAACTTATCAAAAGTTCATAACATAATAATGAAATAACCCATAGGTATTTATATTGTCTCAAAATAACCAAATAATCCTAATTAAAATGCAATAGGAAAATTAAGTTGGCTATGATTACATCTCTAGCAGCGAGTCGTTATGTCTTCTTATGACTCGTTGCCTTCTGTTGTAGCTCTCTTTCTCTCTTCAGTGGCTACAAGTTGTTTAGTCACATTACAAGTAGTATGCAGCTAGTCGTTGTCACTCTAGTAGCTCCTCTTCCTTAAGTCACTTGGGTCTGTTGTCTTTATAACTCCTCACCATGAGTCATTTACAGACATTACTACTCGTGGTCTTCACTTATAGCCATTGAAGAAACCATCGTCAATTATTTAGAAATGGTCACCCTATGACTTTCTACTACGAGTTGTATCAAGACTTCACAACTCATATCCTTTTATTACTTAGTTCCCCAGTTTTACTTCAACCACTGTTCTCTTCACGAATCAGGCTATGAGTCGTGAGGTGACTTGACGAATCATACCCTGACCAGTATCCCACTTCTTGGGAGTATTTTCTTCCTAGTTTTAAGTCCACGCCACTTCCTACCTAATTTCCCTACAAAATACATAAAACACATATCACATTCGACAAGATAACCTAAGTCAATACATAATTTCACCATTATAAGCATTGAATATGCCATGTTTCCATGGAACATCACCTACTCACCTCGCTCGCCTATTTTACTCCATCTTCTTTGTTCACTAATTGTAATGATAGACTTCACTCCAATTGGCTGTCCTCATAGTGGCCCCCTTCAAAAAATTTTCTTCACTTTGAATAGATATTATGTAACCTATAATTCTGTGGTAAATTAATGTTTGATCTTTTTTTTTGAATTATGTAGTATTAGAATATATCTAAATTATTTCTTATATAATTGTTGCAGTGGTTGCCTACTGAAATCTCTTAGTTCGTTCCTCCATGCCCTACTATTTTTGTGATCTATTATAAGCTTAAGAAATAGAAGGTTGAAGTTGTCCCAGATAGTGGAGATCATAAATGAGTGATAGGTAATTAGAATAAGTTCATTCTGGAGTTTCCTTTTAAAGGAAGATATATCCTTGACATAGTCATTTTTTCAAGCTTCGATCGAAAAGTGGTAGTTGTTGTAATGAATGCAGACACATAAATAATGATGTCCAGTTTATATATATGTGCGTGTATATGTATGCATGTATGTATATGATGTCCAGTTTATATATGTTCATAGATGATGGTTTAATTTATCAGAATTATGAGTTTTTGTCAAAACCCAAAAACTCAAGTCATAATCGCACCTATTGCGATTAGCCATGATAAGTAAGCCGATCACCCAAACTGATATGTAAAAGGAAATCATAACAAAAATTTAAAGGCAAGACTTATAGAACGAAGTCCAACCACTCCTACATAGTAATAGGAAAAGTCTAAATAACAATAAAAACCAAAGACCATCCCAAAACATGGTATCACAGTGTAAGAACAATCTACATACATCTCAAATCTAAAATAAAATTGAGAGTCCAAATAACTATAATTCTGTATCAGAATTCTAAATAAGACACAAAATAGATATGATGAGGTCGGAAGTCAACTCCAATAGTATAGAGTGTCGACTTCCTCGATGTATCATGAATCTTTGCATAAACTCAGCTGCCGCACAACACACTCGTACTTGGATCTGCAATGAAAAGGCACAGTAAGGATAAGTACAGTCCACTTGTACTCAGTAGGTATGATAGACCATTTGAGGAAAGTAGAAAATAAGGTATATAAATATACACTATATGCATGTCACCTATAAGCAGAAAATGTGCCAAACGGTATCTCACATCATCTCCATAATAGTTCTATGAATAGAAAATAAGCAAAAAATAGATACATAAAAGAAATAGAAATAGGTAATACAATAGATGAAGTACATAAGCATAACACTGAAGTCGTATAAATGGATAAAATGTAATGAGGTTGATAATGGTGATGATGTGATGTAATCGAGGTTATCACATAACCTCTGTATACACCTACCGAGCATTATGCTTTCAGATAGGACCCATGGGGGGTTCACAACCCATATTCTACTCAATCCCAAACTCAATATTCATATCTCCTCTCCGACTCGCGGGCCATGATAAAGGGTTTTTGTAAAAATATCTCATTTTTATTGAAACCAGTATTTTCACAGTGGTACCAATATCTCATTAATGTATGTATGATATAAGAATGTAATGCTTACAACAATCCAATAGAAAGATCTCAAATCCAACCTATATTCACGCACATGAGCTCAAAATCCACTCAATATGTCAACCATCCATGATTTAATATAAGCCATGTATCATTGAGTGAACATGCGAGTAAGACATTAATAATACCACAGTAACCCCAACTTAGGCATTTCTAACACAAGGAAAAATCCCCAACAGATATATAAGGCCAACAATATCAGATAAGACCCCACACAGTCCGCACATAGAAATATTTTTTCAAATCACTAATAATATAAATATAATCCATCATGCGGGCACACAACAGTAGTAACATTATTTTCATAATTATTACCTATACCCATAGCATGCTTTTGTCAAAATATTAACTACCCTGCTCAGTCTAAAGAAAACTAAGCCATAATCTATCTAGTGATGCTAAATCCAAGCCAAAAGCCCTTCACGCAAAGCTTTTCCCCACTTGATCAGTCCCAGAATCAACTAAAGTATAAAAATAGGTACCCATATTATCTATTTCCAAATCGAGGTCAAAATGGACTCCCGAAATAGTTTTTTGAAAAGAAGGGGTAAAATTAAAATTTTTGTCCATAAACACATAACCCATGATTAAAAAAAGTTGTAGAAGAAAACCCAAAGTGAAAACGAGTTAAAATGAGGTTTATATTGAAGAAAAAATAATTTTAGGCTTTTCCAGCCAAAATCTCCAAATTTCACTTTTGAAATCATGAATTAATGGGTTTTAGATTAAGAGAATCGAAGTAAAATAATTGAAATAGTGATTTGGATCTTACCCAAGCTTGAAAATGGAAAACATTTCCCCAAAACTCAAAAACCCAAAGCTCAAAGTCTCAAAATTGAAAGAAAAATCGAGAAAATTGATTTTTATATGGGAGCCCAACTGTGATCGCTTAAGCAACTTAAATGGTCCTTCAAGTGACTATGCCACATAAGGTGGCCTTCGCTTAAGCGACATTCGCTTAAGAGATAGGTCATCGCTTAAGAGGAACTAAGCCATATTAGCTGGTTGATTAAGTGACCATAGGGTCGCTTGAGCGACTGCTTCAGCTGGTGTTGTACCAAAAAATTTGGAGTTTTTTTCCAAATTTGCGATGGGACCTAGAGGTTCATTCAAAATCACGAGAATACAAATGATATATTCTATAAAACTAAATTTGACCTTTCGAACTCAATGGCGATATCAAATTTTTAAAAAGAGGTTGTTTTCACAGAATTGACCCCCGAGACCTAATTTCACAAGTTTTAGAATTGAGGATCAAAATGAGATGCAAAAGCTGTAAAATCATACCAACCCAAAATAGATCTTTTGGATCTATT